>NC_132806.1:30680072-30986183 GCF_048594095.1 Paramormyrops kingsleyae | reverse complement strand
AGGAGGACACAGTATCTTCCAGCTTTCCATTAGTTGGTCTTTTCATAAATACAGTGGTACCTCAGTTCTCGAACTCATTAGAACTCGAATTTCTTAAAAGTCGAACCAACCAGTTAGAAAAAAAATTGCCTAGAGCTCGATCTGAATCTCAGAAGTCAAACCGTGAACGCCGACCTAAGATACCTTGTACGCGCGGGGAAATGAGTCACGCGGCACGTCTCTCATGCAGAAACAAAGGGTAACGCTTCAGTCTCAGCCTCGCATTCGCTGTGATAGCACCGTGCATGTTTACACTAGCTGAATAAATATATTTAGACAGTAAAAATACATTTAGACAACAATAGACAGTAACAGTAATTATTATTATATAATAAAATACATTTCAAAATAAAGATTTCTTATTCATTATTTTAATATTAATAATAAACCATTAATACATTTTATTATAATACTGTCGTGCCAAGCGGGGACGGATTGGAGACAAAGGTGCAGACGTCAGGGTATTGGGGAATACGGGGTTTAATTACAGGCAAGGCAGGCAAAACGCAGATGGACAATACAATGACTGGACTGGGGAAACAAACTGAAATGTGGACGAAATATAGAGGACTAATGACAACAACCAGAAACAGCTGATCACATGGGGATCCCACACGGGGTTAACGAGGGGGCGTGGCACACGGAAGGAGCGGACGATCAGGGCAGGACACATTGTTTTTTGTTTTTTTTTTTACTTTACACACTGGATACATTTATTTTCTTACTTTTTACAAATTACTGTTTTGATAAATGTGCTTAGCTGTGTTTAGTACAGTATATGCTCTTCTTGTTTTATCCGGTTCGTTTTGTGTTTAAATGCTAAAAAAAACATATTTATGTGTAATTTTTTGGGGCAGGGAACCAATTAATTGGTTTTCCATTATTTCTTATGGGGAAAATTGGATCAGAACTCGTACTTTTTAGGATTCGATCCTGAGTTCTGAACGGATTAAGTTCGAGTTCTGAGGTACCACTGTACAATACTTCACGGTCAAGGTGGAACGACACAAGGGGCCGTTTTTCAGCATCTAAATCAAGGGAAGGTACGGTGTTCATCTCATTTAAAGTATTACCTCTCAGGTTGTTAGTACTAGTCTGCCTTTCCTTCTGTTGAAGGAAATGTATATATTTAAAGGTTCTGTACAAGGCAGGCGGTAATTAAATGTAATACAGGGAAAAAGCTGAATAGCTCATATTACACACACAAGAGTGCTATATATCATTCACCATACAGTTTTCCAGCCTGGTATGGTATTTCTGTATAACCGCTTGTGTGACTGACTGAGCTTTCTTTGAGGGGTAATTTTAGGCTATAGCATGGACTTGTGTTTTCTGACTGTGATACTGGTCCAACTCAAGGGGGTGGTATCACCCCTCTCTTTGGATATGCATGAATTTAGAACTGGCCCACATACACGGTGGGCTTCTCTGGGAGGGTCCCCACCAAAGCTCGCGCAAACAGCGTGTGCTTTGCAAGTCTGTGCGTGTTTGTTAAAATGCTCCAGGTATCAGTCTGACTCACCGGTCTTTCTGTGCAAGGGAAGTGACAGCATGCGGTTCCTCCTGGGTTTATTATAAGGGAACAACAAGCCAATCTGTTTCTCTTTGGGAATTTAAAGGGAAAAAACAAAACAGTCCGAGTGGTTGGCATCACATCAGAATGGCAGAGGAATGGCAAACAGATGCTAGATATCTATTTTTTACATGTCCTTAAAAAGAAAAGGAATGAACGGTCTTGATATCATTGTTTAGAATCTATTGATTTAGCGGGTCCTGAAATGGCCTGCGGACAATCCCCATTGTTAAAGGCATAGAGGTGACGTATCTGAGCTGAAAGTAAGTGATGATTGAAAACTGTATGCTGCTGCAGCTGTGGAAAAACACAGATGGGAGACATGCTTTTTTCTAAAGCTTCTGAAAATGCGAAACGCAGCCTGGATAAACAAATTTGCACGCTCACTGTGCAGTTTATCTCCTTTAGCTTCAGATCTTTCAAGAATGAACAAGCAGTGTTGGCATGAAAGTGATTCTCAGCCTTTATCTCTAATAATGTACGTAGCGTCTACCTGTATGCAGCCACCGTCTCTCTTTTTTCCGTTTGCTAGTGGTCTTTGTCTTCCAAACATCTGCTAGCATCTGGATTTCTGCCAGAGTCTGCCAAAGATAACACTTAGTTAATTTGTTGTCTTTACACATTTAACTAAAAACATGTTTTATTGTCAGAAGTACTAGTTTAGGCCTAGGATTTGTTCTCGCAGAATACTGTGAGAAGTAACCTGCATTTGAAGTTATTCCATTTGTATGTGTGGAGTCCGGTTTACTATGGATATGTCTTGAATATATTTTTGCTTAGATGATTCAAGGCCACCCAGACCCAGATACGTAGTGGAGGATGGATGGGTGATAATTCAAAACAGTTCAAAGGAGATCCATGTCTGTATTTGGCAAATTCAGGCCCTTTGCCACTGCTTCTATCTGTTACCTATAAAACGGTGGTAGCCAGAGGAGATATTTTTGATGAGCACTAAACTGCCTGTTCCTCAAGAGCAGTAGACCACACGATCCTTTGAAAACAGAGTGTTCCCATTGACCCTGAGGCAACTGCCGACTTGCATAGTGGAGACAGGCCATCTGTACATCATCTGAGTCAATATTGTCCCCTCTGTTTTGACACAAAAACTGCTGTACAGCAAGATGTGTAGACCGTCTGGCTTAGTCATTCAAGATGGGTTGTTTTTTCTCCTTAGGCTTAAATCTTGCATCATTATTTGAATCGTGCTTTAGTAATACAACTGCCTGAGTAGGTGGTTTTGATTTTTACAGCCTCTGTGTTCTCTTGTGAGTTAGCACTGAATGAATAGGACATGAATCAGTGGCGTAGACTTGCTTTTATATACTCTGTCGAGACAGCCGGCACCAGGAAATATGGGTATTTCCATCAATAGGTGTTTTATTTATCCATTATAGGGTATAGTGTTGTTCTGGTTTAAAATTTTTAACTCCTTGGGTAGAAACTGAGAAGCTGTCTGTGTATGTGTGTTTAGTTCTGATACGGAACCCCTACTACTTCGGTTAGTGGATATCACAATGTTTCTTCCATTTCTGGAGTTATTGATAGTGACATCCTGTATGGGGTACAGATAAGCCCCATGCGTCTGCTCTGAGCCAGGATCTATCATGTTTTTTGTCCTAGAACTGACCACAACCTTCTAAGCTAAAGAATCAAGCTCCTGTAAGGAATTCTTTACTCAATAAAAACATCAAAAAGCAAAGGCACACTACCAATATAGAAACCCTGGAGTCGGTACTTGAGACTTTTATAGATAAAAGATGGATGATAATACCTGCCATAATTTCTTTATGGGTTTCAAAAACTCTCTGGTTTACACTTGTACATGAAAAATGACTGCATATGGAGACCATTGCTCCGATTAAAGACCCCTTCTTGCAGACTGTTATGTGTGGTTGTCTGACTTCTGCAGATAGAGTTTGGCTAATGTGTAAAAGAGAAACCCATCTAAGATACTTAACGTTGTCTTTAAAAGTTGACAGAAGACATTTGGGTGCATATATGCAGCTGGTGATCCATAAAATATTGTTGATTTTAAAAGGCAAACACCAGCAGTATTATGTTTTAAAATGTACCTTGTGCAATTTTTGTAGGGTGGACCGGAAATTGTGCGTGTGTGTGTTGATTAACAAATCTAACCATATAATCATTGCAAAGGAATTCTCTCATAACTGGTGTTGGGGTTTTCACCCGGGGGCTTGTCTGTACTTGTCACGCTGATCTCTCATTTCACCATGCACTTTGCGCATTTCTTCTGTAGCATATCAGCTATTGCAAAACAGCAGGTAAGTTTTTCTTGTTCCAAGATGGGATTTGCAAGCACCTGAAATGACGTAACTCAAGTGCATTACCCAGGAAGCAAGTCATTTGGGAGAAGGGTTAAAGGCACATGGCCAACTTTGAGAATCATCTGCTGGATGAGGGAATGGAAAAACAAACCTTTTGCCCCTCTACCTTAGTAACTTAATTAGTAATGTTCTTTTAGCAAAACAAAAAATAATATTGAAGAAAACAGCGCATTATGTTTAGCGTTATGCAATATGTGTACGCTAATATTGTGTGGTTTAGCTGTGTCCATTAGATTATTATCTTAACGGACAATGTAAATTTGTGTGGGCAATAGGGCTGGACAGTATCTAAAATATGCAATGTTTTAATTTAAAGCAATGAGAGAAACAATGTTATTGAAGCACGCAGAGTCAGCTGTAGGGGCATACGGGCTGACCCACATCTTCTTACTTACAAGTGAAGATCCACCTGTATGGCCTGCATGTGATGCTCCTTTGGCTGTTAAACACGTTTTGTTGTTTTGTCCTCCTTTTAACCTCCTTTTGCATATTTATCATTTTCCTGGCTTTCTGAGGTTTTTAGAAAAGTCAGAGACTTTTTTTCCCCCCCAAAACTAAACGTAAGGCATTATTTTGCCTGTTTGTATTAATTTCTAATCATTTGTGATGTTTTAACTTCTTGTGTTTGTTCAGTCTGTTTAACTGTCCATTGACTGGCCATGAATATAACCCTGGTGATGGGTTGTAACATCAGTACCCCAAGATAAAATTTGTCGATCTTGGAGGTAGGATGCAGTGGGATATAAAAAATTGGGGACATCGCGTTTTTTTGCAGGTCTGTACAGGACACAGCATTTTAATTGCCAGCATGCTACTGTCTGCACACCACAAGGATTTTTTTTTTCCCTAATCAAGTTTTAGCTATATCGTGTGAAGATCATTCCCTCCCATATATGCAGATCATTTCAAAGAGGGAATTCATGACTAGGCTAGCAAGGTTGTCTGCAGTTTCCTTATCTTGAAAAGGAATTAACTGGCCAGCTCTTGTATGGTTTGACCACCCATACAAGTTGGGGCCTTCAGAATTCCAGCTGGGAAGTTGCATTTGAATGGCTGGCATTTTGGCTGCTGACTGCAAGGTAGAAATTGGTGATGTATGGCAAGTCATTTTAACTTAAATCCATTTCAAGGGATATCACAAATTCAGCTCTAAGTAGGTGGAGTGCAAATTCCTGATATCATGAATTCAGTGATATCAGAAAATCTATTTTAGCTAGTGAGATTCAAAACATTTTTCTCATTCATTTTAATGGGAGTTGGAATTTGAAAGTGTTTTTTAAACTGCACAGATGGTTAAACTGGAAGCCAAATCATAAATCTTTATCTTGCGTTGGGTGTATTCTAAGCCTACTTCCCTGACAAAGCAATAATCATCACTTAGTCACTGTCAGATATCAACACTGGGTTACTTGTCTGATATTGTTTATTACCGGTATTTTCATAATGCTCATCCTTAAAATGAATATGTATTTGGTATATTTGAGAATTAAACCCATGTTGTGGCTTTGTTCTTGTATAATTTCATAAGTACACACAGTTCACGAGTGATGTAAAAATCCGTTCCACAAACCCTTTCGTAAGTCAAAATATACATCATCAGATTTACATTCCCATACCTTTCAAGACCAATAGCAGGATTCTCCACATCCGGTCTTGGAGGGCCAGAGTCCAACACTGACTGCAGATTTCCCTGCTTAAATGCATCTTACATTAGCTAATTACCAGGTTTAACAGGTGTGTTTGAACAGGGATATCTGCAAACTGGGTTGGATTCTGGCCCTCCACGACTGGATTTGAGGAATCCTACCTTAAAAAAAATGCACAAGCCAAAAATATACTAGTACACAAATGAAATAAATGAAAATATGAAGGGTAAATTTACTTACAGGCATATGTCGCCTTTTTTGCATTAGCGTTCCGTAACTTGGATATCTCGTATCTTCGATATCTTTTATCTGCTTTCACTTAAGATGGTTTTCCGCAAGTTGAGAGCTGCCTGTGCTGTAGCTTATTTATTTAAAAAGATTTAGATTTGGATCCGAATGCTCATTGCTGCTGGTGACCCCTTCCCTTGGTATTCTCTGTAATCCAAAATGTTTTCCACTATAACTTATTTATTGTCAAACTGCCTGCAGAAGGATAATTCTATCCCTTTAAAAGGCCTGACCTCAGCACTTTGGTGCTTCCGACCAAAATGGAGGAACAGCTGTGCGCTAAAAACTCAAGCCAGGGTTGCAGATGCTCCTGTCCCTCAACAGCCTGTCACCTTTCCTGCCATGCTATACCTCCAGCACCCGAGCTTCCCCCCTCCAAGACCCCACAGCTTCTCAAAGGCTTTTGCCCTCCTACCCACAATGCCAAAATGCTATACTGTTCACTCAGTATCTCTTACTGTTCACCTGCAGTGGTTAGTTACCCTGGGATTTACCAGCCTGTGTCTGTCTGTTTATGCTGCAGCACTTAATTAAATAATGTCTAACCGAAACTGTTAGAAGGTTAGAAGGTGACAAGGTTAGAAATTTTTGCTCAGGATACTGGAAGAGGTCATGATGCTGCTGTAATTGTAGTACAGCTTTAAATGGATTTAATTTAAAGTGGGTGAAGGCAGAATAAAGGTTAATTTAACTTTTGTATGTGAGTCTTCCCCCATGAGGTGTTGGATTCTAATCTGGGAATGAAATGTTGTGTGTTAATCTTTCTGATATGTTCATGTTCTTATCTTTCTTTTAATGAATGTGCATTAATTCTTTGCTTCCATCTTCAGTGCATGTATAGCCTGACAGGTACAAGTGACCTTGTTCTGTGAGGCGATCTAAAATGATGGTCGATTTCTCTTGGTCTTGCTGGGGAAAATGGTGATACTTCACCATCTGTGTTATCAAATAAATCAAGTAAGAAAATGGAACACTTTGAAGTGAAGTGATGATATGTGTTGCTGTTATTAATAATCTGCTGCTTAAAGTCTATAAAGTATATTGGAAGCTTTTTAATTATTTATTCAAAGTCAGAACCAGTATGCCAGGGCATTTTTTTCTGAATTCTAAATTCTGGGGTCTGATTTTTATAATATAAACGTATGAAGCCTACAAAACACCAGGGTCTACAAACTATAATCTTTTCCATCTGGAAAATCATTATCAGGCAAGTGGACAGAGTTGGTATTCAAAGAGGATCAATAAAGTGAAGCAACTAATTAAGGAGAACACAGCTGATGCTTGTTGGTGTGGTCTGGGTCCTCTGGGGCTTCCTGAAGTTTGAGGAGCAGGGTTCATTTTTGCCACAAAATATTATACAGTTGGGCTGCATAGAACTGGATAGACTGGAGTCGCACTGGAACCCATTCACTGACCCCATTTGTCTCAATTAAGCCACATTGAGACTATAAAACACTTTTCTCAGCTGATAAGATGCTAAACAGTAATAGGTCTGAAGTCTAGTAACTACAGCAGATAAACCTGAAGTAAGTGAATTTTCCCTGAATAAGAAATAGAGTAAGTCCCAGGTGATGTGTAACTCCTGTAAACATGAGTAATCGTCATTTCACATTGCTATGCAGTCTATAGAGGCAGCTGGATTTAAAGATGAGGACTGGAAATTAGTTAGGACTTGGTCTCCTGGTATTGATTTGATGTGTAAAGGTGTTAGCTGGAAGTTCCATGGCAGAAGATGACTTCAGCACAAAAGAACGCATGCCTAGGTCTGTGTTCATGTGGGATAAATCAAAGATAAGACCAGGTCCAATATGTCTGTTACACCACTGACAGCATGGTGACTTAGTGAGGCTAAGAAGGCGAAACTCATTTCAGTAATATACAGAGGAATACTTTTAAATTTAAACTTGACATGTACTAAATAATGTAACATGATTTTGATGTTCAGATGATGAATAGGTCAGTATTGAAATTGATGTGGTGAATGTTAAGTGCTATTATAAAATCCAGGCTTTTGCTATTGGACTCCGTTATCCTGGTGTTAAAGTTGAAATGGGAATAGCGATGGTTCAGTTTATATGGGTAACGGAAAGGCCGACTGCCTTTCTTATCTCACCCACAGCTCACCCCGGGGGGGAAGGCAGTCCAGGCGGGTGTGGGAGTTGGGGACTACGTGGTGTCTATCGGGGACGCCAAAGCGGAGGAGATGACTCATGTGGAGGCACAGAACAAGATCAGAGCAGCGACGGATGCCCTCACTCTGTCCCTCAGCAGGTGAGACACCTTGTGCCATATCGCACCTACGTTTTCTCTTGTGAAAATCACGGTGGTGAGCAGGCACAGAATGGGACTCATTTTCAGCCCGAGGGTTTTATGCCCAAGACCAGCCCATTTTGTCTTCATTCTGGGGAAACTTTGATAAATGATGCCACTGCTCTTGCCTTATTATCCAGAGGTAAATTTAGTACAAATTTATTTCAAGAAGGAAATAAATAATAACTAGCGTATTGAACTGTTCAGTCAGACTGACTTTTTCCACGCCACCTGTGGCCAGTACTACGAAGGAGGTTACTGGCTTATCTGGGTAACTTGTCAGATTTAAGGTAGTCTGGGCAAAATGTAAGTGAATGAATATGAAGTCCATTTAAACTGTGGTGCCTTAAATCCGACAAGTTACTCCGATAAGCCAGTAACCCCGCTTCGTAGTACTGGCCACTGGTCTCCAACATTGCTAGTATTGCTAATCACTTCCAGTGATTAGCAATAGCAAGCGATTAGTTGTGGCTCCTCTGCATATTTTCGTGTTTCTCTGTGCAGAGCAATTACGGTCTATTGTGTGTACGTGCGTGTGAGAGAACTCGCTGGTTAGCATTCTGAAGTATTTTATAATGTTAAACTTGTAAAATTTCAAGTGTTGGGCATTTCAGGTCCAGAAACTACAAATCCAGATCAAGATTTTGTTTCTACCAACCAAGTGAGTCCTCTGCCTGTGACTCTTTATGCTCAACTGGTTGGTAGAAACGAGATCTTGATCTGGATTTGAAAGATGATAGAGAAAATAACTTAACAAAATCTTGTTGATTGATTATCTTGTCACTATTAGACATTGTTACTGTTTTGAGTATTTTGACCAGCCCCCTTCTGAAAGCATGATATTCAAAATGATTGAGAGATTCTTTGTGATTCTCATTTACCTGTTTCTTGTTCCTTTGTACATGAACCTCAGCCTAATCGTTGCTGCTAGGGCGGATGGTCTGCTTGTTTCTGGGCTCCTGTGTTTTCAGCTGTGCTTTAGGCAGATTCTAAGCTTGTTACCCCCCTCCTGTCCTTGTACTATATGAAAGGATAAAGAAAGAAAAAAAAAGGAGGAAAAAAAAACATGATAATGTCTCTTGGGAAATTTGCAACTACCCATTGAGCAATGGCCAGTAGATTAACTGGAACATAACTGAGATACAAAATGGATATCTTTTGAAATTCAAAACTCAGACAATATCTCCCTCTTTATGCAGTATTTTGTCATGCAGATTCCATGCTCTGTCCTGTACGGCTGAGGAACTGTGTGTTTTGCGTTTATAGCTAAATGCATTGTAGCACCATGCAATCTGGTTAGCATTACAGAGAATTAGTGGAGGGATGAGTGTGTGGAACTATGATGATAAAATAAGCCGCCTTGTCGACGTCACTCTTACCTTTACTGTTAGGCCTTGGGGATATTTCATTGTTCTTAAAAATAGAGATATTTCAGTGTCCAAAGTAATATTGAATATGAACGATTTTTTTTTTAACAGTATTGCTGTTTGTGGTGTTGATTGAACATTGGATGACCACCTAAAATTATTTCAGCAGTGCACTGCCTGCCTCTCTGCAGGGGTGCATGCCGTTCATGTAGACATTATGCTGCTTAACAGCTCAACGCTCCATAGCTGTCAGTGCATTGTAATTGGCATAGGCGGCATTGTTTAAAGGCTATGGTGCTAGCTCACCATAGCTAATTATATGAATAAAAGCCACATGATAGGGACAGCTGTAGCGATCATTGCGAAGATGCATGAACAGCACTTCATAAATCGTTGATCTGTTGAGTGAAATCGAGAAATGTAAGCAGTGACAGCATCAGTCATGCGACCTTAAACTACCAACGTAGGGAAGCTTAAAATATGGATTAATTATATTACTAATTCAAAGGTCATTTTACGCAGGATATTTAATAATTGCTTGTTTGCATAAATCAACAAATCTTTTCACTTTTTGACTTAATAGTTGCTACCTTGTTAGGACTAAACACAGGGCCCCAGTCCCAGATAACAACATATTTCTCATTATTTTCTAACGATTGGAAGACCTCTAAGAACCTGTAGTGTGCAGTTTGTCGTCAGGATTTTGTACAGTCGTTTCTACACTTGGCAGGATTGGAAATGAGCAGCACAGTACTCTACCTTTTGGGGAGGAATAATCTTATATGGTCAATTACCTGATGTCTTTGTTTACTCATGCAGTAAATATGCTCTGATTAACCAAGGTATTGCATACCTGCAGGCCCAGTGATTTATACTGGTCTGAGAGTATCTGTTGTGTCAGTTGTATCCTCTTCCCTGTCATTATTTTGTTTTCAGGGGTGAAGATTCAGAGCATGTTATTTAATTTCTGATCAGGGGGCCTGTTTCGTTTTAGTTTGTCATTTCATCACGAACAAAAACAAACAACTCCATTTGTGCTGAACTTATAAAATCAGTAGTGACAGAATACACATAGTTTTTTTTCAGTTTTGTTTCCATCTACAAACAAGCAATGCAGAGCATTGGGTGCAAGGAGCTCATTATAGAACATACCCCAAGATCCCCTATAAGGAAATGATGCTGACTGTTGCTGGCTTATCCTCGGTCTTGTGGTAGAAATTTAAAAAATAATTTTAACTTGACAAAATATATATTTTATATTAATGAATTTTTAATATTTGTTAAGGGTACAGCCCCAGTGACAAGTAGGTGTACCCTGAAAGAAATAAATTGGTACTTTTTCCGGTAGTGTGGTATTGTCACCCTCCACTATTCACTCACGGCAAAAGCATTATTAAAATTTCTTGGCTTAAAGGTTCCCTCTGGCAGTAAGGATTACAAAGTAATGATGATAGATTCCCAAGATCCATATGAACAAAAATTTTTCCATTAGTACATCAGATTAGTGTTTCAGTGAATGTTTGGATGGTTTTTAATTTGTCCAATTTTCATGTGACCGTTTTACATTCATCCTTTCATAAGACTCTGCCTTGGCCGCTGAGTTTTCCTTAAAGAGAGCCAACATACAGACTGCCAAGAATTCAATTTGGTTATTGCACGTCAAAGGTGATTTACTCACCGCAACCCTCCGGCAAAGCAATGTAAGGAAATGACAGGAAATGTGTATGTTCCTGTAACGAAATAAAAATTGTCGTTGCATATTGGTGTTTGTGCTTCAGCTGCTGCTAGATTGAAGTCAAATATGAGCAGCATGATAATAGGAAGGACTGAGGTGTAGGTCATAAGTTGCTGAGAAATCTTACATTTGGTGATTGAAACTAGTGGGATTCTTTATCTCTGCAGTCTATCAGTCTCTCTGGACAGGAGAGCGCATGAAGTATAATGACGATAAAACTGTGGGTAATAAGCCTCTGCCCTCTTTATTTTAATGAATATGGCAGCTAAAGGCCCAGTGTTGTCATCCATGGCTCTGCTTGCACATTCAGTGAAGGCCCGCTCCTTTGCCATGGCGACTTAAATGTAATGAAATCACAAAAGAAAATCTCATGCGACCCCTGTGATGCACTGACTAATACAAATATGCAGTACTTCTTGATTTTTCCTTCATCAGAGTCCAGTTTAACAGTTTGTTGTCAGTAATCTGGTTGATTTTTGTGCCTTTAACTAGCAGGTATTTAAAACTTACAATAAAGTGGAAAAAAGGATAATTAGCCCATTTTATATTTTGCTTTTTCATTCATTTTTTTTCTTTCCTCATTTATTGGCAATGGGAATGGGTTAATTAAAATGGTCATTTTAGATATCGCACGCTTCCCGCGCTAATCAATACAATACCAAGTTCAGTGCAATTTGTGGTGCCTAATTGCTGTTTATAAATTGCATTTTAAGGTCCTGTGTTTGACTTGTTAATTTAAAACTTCCACCTGAAAGTGGAAGATTAGGAATTTTTTTTTCTGAATGTGGCATTAACTTTAGTTAAATATTTGCTGAATAAAATGGCAGATCAGCAGAAGTTGTCAGTTGTAGCTGAAAACAGATTGTAAAGTCATTTTGCGCCGGAGTTCTGAGATGTGTGTCTGGTGAGACTGACAGTCATGTGGTAACTTAAGGTACCTGCTATAGGAATAGTATAACTGAGAGCAGTCATGTGTGAGGGTCAATCCATCATCTCACGTTGACACAAAGTACAAAAAGCTTCTTCTGTTATTAGTAAACATACATATTGTGTTGTTTAAACTGTTAAGTTCAGTGCTTTGCAGCATCACTAGTAATTTGAAGATGTACTTAGCCACTCATAAAAAACTGAGTGGAACAGCGCAGAAATTTGAATTTAAAACTGGGTTTGTTCCAAGCAGAATTAATTCTTTGTTTCCGTTGCAACTCCAACATAATACCCTATACTGATCCCATTGCTAAATGTGTACGCTTATTATTAACGCATATATCATACGCCAAATGTAATTCAAGTCACTGTACTTTTCTTTGTACTGTATTCTTCCAATATCCAGAAAAGTTGTTATTCCTAACTTGAAGTACTGAATCTGTGACTTAATTGAAACCCACAGGAAAAGTTAGGAAAAATGTCTTTCAGGTGGTTGAAGGATTCATCTTCTAATATGTGCGTAAAATGCTGAACTTTAAAAATAATACAACATTTAAGTAAAAACAAGTATAATCTTGTACTGACTTGTACAACAAGTAAACTCTGGATGAGAACATAATATTCTCATTGAAACTGAAGGTGTGTGAGAAAGCCATGCAAGGTGTGATATATTCTTCTGAATGTGTAGTAAAATTTGGTCCTTTTCCACTTCTACTTGAGAGACCTTGAATCAGTGATAGATTTCCTATTTCTTTATGGAAATGCGTGACCCTTTTCTGGGTGTTCGCAGTAGTGTTCATTGGCTGAAGAACCGTACTTCCATTTGAAATGTTAATCAGGAAAATGAACATTTCCGCAGACGTGTTTATAGTTTATGGGTGATGGGGGGGTCTTTATGAGAACATCAGCTACATAAACGCAGCATGTGTAACACTAACCATAAGCACAGAGTATGTCCCAGGTCTTGTACTGGCTATAACAGGATTCTTCATACGTTTCCTCAAGTTACTCCAGCGCTCACAATGCCTTCTTAAAGCAGCGCTTTTATATTCTAACCTGAGTATCAGTGTGAGGACCAGCACATATTGCAGGCGTTTCTTGTGCTTACTATGCTCAGCAGTTTGAGCAAGCCAGAGCCCCCAGGAAACAGATACGCCTCGTTCCTTCTCTCCTTTATCGAGCTGGGCCTTCTCGTGCGTCATCTGCGGCATGCATGAAGAACTCACTTTCTGCTGGGATGCGGGAGATAAGGCTGACGCGTCCAGCTTGTCACAAGGAGAAATAAGCCATGTTCAGCATCCTGTTTACGGCATGCCGACTGTCACCACAAACCTATGATCTCGCACTTGATCATCCAGGCCTGTCTCTTCTCCAGACAGGCAACACGATCTGTGGCACACAACAAAGAGGTCGGCTATAAAATAGGATTAGTGTTTGAGGAGGAACCAAGATGCATCCTTGTGACAGTGACGTTATCTGAATTTGAATTTGTTTCTTCTGCTGATGCACAAAACAAACAGCACCAAGGTGTTAAACCTGCTGTCGATGCATCTACATAACATGAGGTGCAGAAAACAGAATGCTGTTTTCAGATGGGGGCAATGGGGAAAAAAACCTCAGAACCATGGCAGAAAGACACCGATTTTAACAGTTTATTGGTCAACAGATCTCAGTAGGCTGACACTGCATTTGAGCAGTGGGTATGAGCACTGCAGCCATTAACGACATTCTTACGCTGTGATGTAATGGGGTTGTGTGTGATGCAAGGATATTGTTTGGTGCTTAGAACATTTTTGGAAAGAACTGAGATAAGCAGATGTCTTTGCTTTAAATAGTCATTTTAAGGGCTTTAGGAACACAGACGTGACTCTGCTTTTTCCCCCAAGAGTATAGGACTGTGTTTTTCTTTAGGCTTGTTTGTTAATTTCAGCATATATCAATCTGAGCTGGCTGACTTCATTTCCAAATGATGTACCATGACTATGTCCTGCACTACTGGTTTGGAAAAGTGATGTATCTGTTAGGGGAAATAAATGTACTGTGGTTCAGGTTCTAGCGTTTAAAATTATGGTGCCAGTGGAGCTTGCAGTCCATAACATCCTGGCGGCCATTTCGTACCTGTTAGTATAAGTGTGCTGTATGTCAGGGGGGGTGGAATGAGCTCAGCATTCCGGCTCCTTCTCTGGCACACAAAGCTGTGGGTTTTCTACAACAATCAGATCACTTACAGTTGAGAGCGCATTACTTCGTTGTGTGCATCTCAAAAACTTCCTTGCCCATTTGTTTAAAAAATAAATATGTATCTTACTGATAGACCAATAGGAAGCAGAAAGCATGGATGTGACTCTCAAATACCTGCACCTTGCTTTTAAATTGTCCCAAAAAAAAAAGGGCTGTTTTTGTGTTTGAAGATTCTGGATATTGTGCACTCAGGGGCTGCTGTTTAATCCTGTCAGATATCTGTAGTGATTCTGCTCCTGTTCTTCCTCAAGTCATTTTGTCTGAATTTCCCTTTATGGCAGTTCCATCACTCTCTGCCTCATCTGGATTCAGATGAGTTAATGTCACACGTCCCATATATTAATTCTCTCTGGAATCACCTGTCTCCATGCATGAGCGAACTGGTGCATGCAAGAGGGATTTTTTTTAAAAGATCTGTCAGAATAATTCAGAAAGCTGGAGCCCATTCTCATTTTGAGCGCTGGCTTGAAGGACTGGCAGTGGTGGTTAAACGGCTCTATCACCTGAACTGCAATTTGCAAAATGACCACGAACACCTTCACCAGCCTGGTGTCGCCTTTCAAAATGCTGCTGTTTATGCAACGGCAGTGAGAGCTGCTAAATATAACACAAGGCTAGAATATCATGTAAAGTCACCCAGCCATTGAATCCTTCCTTTTCTCCCTATGTGTTCCTTACTTTAATGACTGTATCCACCACAATGGGTCTGTTTTCTTCAGATTATTTATTTGGTCCATAAAACCTACTGCCTTTTTTTTCTCAAATGGAAGATTATACCTGATATATCTCCCTAGTTAAATGTCTATTATAGACAAACACTTTTCTCTTGTGTTGTACTGATATTTTAATATGAACTGCTATGAAAATGTGACATAAAAAGTACAGTCAGAACTGAATTTTCTCGTTTTCCATTCACAATGTGGTACGCTATCCTTATGACTGAAATGTTAAGCTAATGTTAGGGGAAGGGAGTATGATCATTTTCTCATTTCAGTCCCAACTTTCTCTTGCAGAGCTTTCGGATCAGGAACGGAACAGAAGGTAAGACTGCTAACTAAATCTCACCTCGTGAAGAGGAAGGTCGATTAATGCTTTCACAAAGTAAGCAACAGGAAACGTACATGCTAAGACACATGGGTTCTTTACACATCATCATCTGAATGCAAACGTCTTCACATTAGTTCCAGATCTTTATATAATTTTGGAAAATTTGAATAATAAAAAACACATTTTATTTACCAGTCGTCTTTTTCAGTTGAGTAATACAGCATCCTTAACCATAACTACATATTCCGAATACTCAATACTCTGAAAACCTACTCATAGTATTTTTTTGTTACTGTTTCCATGAAATGAGGAAGATGATGTAACCATTTTTGTCTGCATGTAAAAATCCATCTTGAATATCACTGTCAAAGCATTAGTCACCATTTTCTGTACCATTTGTGGAATGAATGCTTCTGCAAACAGCTGCAATGGAATATTTTGAATGGAATCTTTTGCGTATTTCTCAGAATCCACTGAACTTGATTGGGCACTCGTCCATTATTGTGAGTCGACTGTTCCCATTGATTAAGGCCAGTTGGTACCTGACAAAAAAGATCTGGAGAGCTACATGGTCTAACATTATCAGAACTGGGGTTTTTTGCACAAATAATTTAGAAATTGAGGGAAAATCATATGCCTGAGAAATGTGCATCCTGTTTGCTGCAAGAACTTAATAGAAGTGCCAGAAATACAAATGATGGAAGGACATTTTAATTTATGACGTGGAGCTACCTGGAGCATTCAAGACGTAATCACCAGCTTCTGACATCCGTCTTCTTTCCAAACACTATATTAAAAATTATTTTTAGAAGACAAATTTAGTCCCCATTTCCTCAGTTAGGTTTTGAATACCCAGGCAGCCACAGGTCTCCTAAACTGGACCAGATGTTTTGGGGAGCGAGTTGACTTGGTAGCTCCCCAACCTGAACATCTGGCAGGCAGGCATCCAGCGTGCACCCTTTGTGTGTCCTTAGTGTGAACAAATTTGAAGGATGACAAGTGTGAGAAATCGTGAAATTTAATCACGAGACAGGTTTTAGGTTTCTTACTTTACCAGACCTTACAGTTGACTTTTTATTGATTTTTTTTTTTTTTGAAGAACAGAACCCCACAACATGTCATCTTCACCTTTGTTAAAGGAATAAAGTGACTGAAATGTTCTTGCTGGCCTGCTCAGCCTTGGTTTGTCTGTGTGCCATGTCTAACCGCATGGTGTTGCTCGTGTGCCCCTTGTTGCCCCCCTCCCTTACTCAGGCCGCACCTCCATCCACCACCAATCAGCCAAAGTATTCCTTTGCACCCAGCACAGCCCTAAACAAGATGGCTCGGCCATTCGGTGCTGGGGGCGGCAACACCAGCACACAAGCGGTGGTCAAACCCATTGCTTGCGCTCCAAAGTTCGACCTGGGCTCCAGGGCCTTGGTCAGTGTGCTTCAGCCACATAACGGGTAGGTAACTCAAGCCTCACTGAAACCAGGGGACGCTTGCAGGTGTGGCCATGTGCTGGTTCCATTGCATATGTGGGAATGGTGAAGGAGAAAACTGTTCCACCTGGAGGAAGTCAAATTTCATGATGTCGGCAAAGGTTTCGGACCCGTAAAGGGCCACCACAAGCCCAATTTTCAGCAGAGTCTGGGTGCCCTGCAGAATGTGCTGGTACCCCTCCCCCACAGCCCTTTGTGTTGACACGAACCAGTTAAGATTGGATTATGGTTTCCAATGATAATTAAATAGAACAAATGGTCATAGCTGTGGTGTTTTTGAGCTGTTTAATGCTTATTAACACTGAATGTTTTTAAATTGTGTGGTTTTCTCTCTTCACGCTGTTGCTGTAGAGTTAGTGGATTTGTGTTTAGTGTCAGCAGTGCGACATGCGTTCACATTTGATGACCTAAAGGTCTGACCAGTTATCCTTCTTGGATATCCGTCTTAAGAACTTTGTATGAACTGTGAGCATCTTTGATTCCTTTTTCCCCTCTTTTATATCTTTCCTTTATTATTATTCTCATGCAGGGCTGGAAACATTTGTATAACACGTGTATCTTGTTTCTGTCGTGAAGTGAATGAACAGGGAGCCAAACGGGAGAATGGTAACCAAGGGCCTGTGCTTCTGGTCAGGCGTATGTCCTGGAAAGGGTTAAGTGGGCTTGGCGTTTGGCAGAGTTTTCTCATTTCTGTTTTTAGTGCACTGTGCTCCCCGCCCCGAAAATGTGCTGAGCCCTGAATGTGCTTTTACTGGAGGCGCGCTTGATCACATAACAGCCTTACTTGGAGAGTGCATCTCGTATGTAGCTAAATCTGTTTGTGCAGCCCAGGGTATTAGCCCAGGTTTTAATCCAACTACCTGTTTGTTTCATAACAGTTATCATACTTTTTTTGTCTTTGTACATGTAGTTTAGAAGTTTTTTTTTTTTTTTTTTTTTTGGACTGCATTTAAACATTTTTAATTCAACTTTAATGACAGAGGAGCTCTGTTCTTATTTAAGGACAGAAAAGGAGAACCCAGATTTGCTCTATTGATAAGTACCAGGTTAGGGGAACCATAAGGATATTTTTGGACATTAAAACAAATCAAACAAACAAAAACAGGAGGAGGGAAAAAAATCAGGAAAGGAGAATGTCTTCAGAAGCTGCAGGTAGCCAGAAGGTCAGTGCTCTGCCTTGCAGTGTCAGTGCTGCTTTTCATCGAGGACTTGGCCAGCATGCGCTGTTCCCATCTCGTGCCGATAGAATTCCCAAAATATTATGGATCAGCTTTGTGTGGGGAAACTAAGATGATATTGCTTTTGATGTGAAATGCATGCAGGTTGAAGTATTGTGCAGAAAACAGGCCAGACACTTGTTTAAAAAGAAAGGGGCAGAAATAAACCCAGTTTAACTAGATTTTCTATAATGTCGGCAGTTTTGTGGACTGGGTTGTGCAAACTCTAAATCAGAGGAGTCAGATCATTTCTGAAATGCATGTGTGACTCCTGGGGGGCTGGGGGTTTCGTTTAGGGCACTTCAGTAGCTTGTGATTGAGAATGACGTGGGGGAGCCTGTCACCTTTGTCAAGACGCGCTCCTCGTAATCTGCCTTTTTTCTGCATCCCATTGTATCTGATTCCTGCCTCATATACTCTTTTTATATGCATTATTTCTCAAGACTGATTTTTTCATCCTTTTTCCCCTCTCTCTCACTCTCCCTCTCTTTCTTTCTCTCTCTCTCTCTCTATCCCTATATACTGCAGCTGGATGTCCTTGACAAGTCAGTGACCTTTTCTTTAATAAATTTGCTAAATCTTTAATGAGCTGTTATCTCCATCATCTAAATTTGATTGTGCAGTGTTGCTGCTGCTTGGAACAAGTTAGTGATCAGATTAATGCATTTAGTTCTTCAGGTTTTTCTTTTTTGCCCAAAACCTGCTGTTCTTTAAAGTTTGCTTTCTAGAAAGGATCATTATTCACATTATTCACATTATTCTGCACAGATGTTGTGATATGATATTCCTTGCCACTGGTTGTTGAGAAATATCTAATCAGATAATTATGCGTATTATTCTCAGTTGTCCACCCAGGAATCTTGTGTTTTTACTTGTGCTGTGTCGTCCTGTGTCTTTATTTCATGCTGTACCTGTTCCTCAGGGGGGACGCTTACATTGACATGCTCCCCGATACCAAGTAGGGGCACGCTGCACTCTGCTCTGCTCTGTATTCGCGCGTTTGCTCTTGCTGGAGAGCCCTGCTAACATTGTTTAATTTTGTGTCAGTCTCATTTGGGTCGCCGTCTGTTGTATAAACCAGGGACACAAACTTGGTATGCTGCAAATTCCGCAGCCTCAAAATCAAACTTCAAAACCGTACTTAGTAAGACGTTTGTTCCGACTTAAAATTCTGAATTGGCGGTGACAGGTTGGCAAATTTTGGATGTTGTGAAATATGTCAACGTCTTCCAGCTTTTCTTTGTACACCACGACAGGTTAAAAACGTTTCATCGCGTTAAATCTTGAGAATTGAACCATTCCTATTATCCTCTGCCCTGGCTCATATATATTGTCGAACTTTTCTTTGGTTTTGCCGACATGTTTTTGGCTGCATGCTTGGTCTGCTTCAGTTCTCTGGCATCACAAGCTCCTAATCAGCATGAGTGGTTGGCACTGAGATCTCCCATGTTGTCAGGGATTGGGTTGCCTCACAGTATGTGACTTTGATCCCTGCATGTAGCATAATATTGGTCATTGTTGTGTTTCACATTGTCTCCCTCAATTACTTCTGTGTGTGTGTGTGTGTGTGTGTGTGTGTGTGTGTGTGTGTGTATATATATATACGTATATATGTGTGTGTGTGTGTGTGTGTGTGTGTGTGTGTGTGTGTGTATATATGTGTATATATATATATATATATGATATGTGTACACACGCAGTGTTAATAGAAAGTAATGTTGCTGTTTGTTGGTGATGATCAGGTATCAGGCTTGACACTATGACATATAAAGCGAGTAATGGTTGCATAATCGTTTTTTTTTTTTTTTTTTTAATATATCGACACACTTTCATCATAAGACAAAAATGTCATTCCTCCAGAAGAGCCTCTTCTTTCTTTCACTGCCATGTTTCCAGACTGGTACAAAATCACAATGTTGCTTTTATATGGTTATGAGACCTTGATCTGACCGTGAATCAGAAAGTTACATAGATAACTCATTCTGCTAAACAAATGTGTAAAATTTAGGCAAACATAGTGTAGCCTATCATTTAGTGCCCTCGTACAGTATAGATTAAGTGCGGGTTTCTGTTTCACTGTTGCACACCAAGAGAGGAAATTAAATAAGATACTGTCCAGTATTCACTCTTTAGAAGTAATTTACATGAAAACATTTTACAGAAAATCAGTTTCATAAAATATTTACTGTTTATCACCTCAGCTTTTTGGCAGCCTGTATAATAAACTGTTGCCTCATCATTCTGCCTACAGAATGGAATGAGCATTAGCCACATACATAAATGACAAAATATTTTGCCTAAACCCCTTATGACGGGGCTTGTATAAGAAACAACTGTCATTTATAAGGGAGAATTTATTGCACCTTTAACTTTAAAATAACATATTAAGTACAGTGCTGAAATATGCAGACAGTGCTCTAGAGCAAATAATGTAAATATATAAACACAACACTATATAATAAGAGCTTGTAGCTGTACGCTTACTGTACTGCAGGTTAGATATGGACAGGGGGTGGCAGAGCTATCCATTCTCCTCATCTCCTGCACGTCTTACGTTGAGCGACATGCCCGCTAACGTCCTGCTGTATCCGCTTTCAGGATTCCCTCCATCACTGTTTGTTTATTATGGACCTCCGACATAAATGCGGTTGGGCGTTATTTGATAGGAAGTTGACGGATACCCGAAATTATCCATTGCCTGCTGCACACTAAATCTATAAATGTACTTTTTTTTTTTAAATCGGGCATCTTGGAGTAATTAAGGGAGAACATTCAGTACTTGGTTAACATGATAACTATATAAAGGTGTTGCGATGCCATCCATTAATGCATGGAATGCTGTGATTTACTTTGGCACGTCCAAAATCGTTCATGTCTGTGACTTCAGTTTCCGTGAGGAATGTCTGTGGGCCTGAAACACTAGCCCCCTAACCCCCCCCCCCCCCCCTTGCCGTGCCCTCGCTGGCACCTAGTTCCAGTCACGGTCTCCGGGCAGAGGGAGCGCCTTGCTTCATCCCCAATGACCGTGGCAAGAAACGTCTGATTGAAGATACGCAGGACTGGCAGCCTCGCACGGGCACCACCCAGTCGCGCTCCTTCCGCATCCTGGCTCAGCTCACAGGCACGGACTTCAGTAAGTCAGGGAGATGGGGCCTTCTGCCTCTGACAGACCCCCCCACGTTGCTGTTGGGTGTCTGGTGGCCAGGGCAAAGCAGTATAGCACAATCATAGCTCCGAAGGGTTAGATTAAGTGTTAATTGGCATGGGGTTCTGCTATATGGGTTAACTAGATTTGTGAAGAGAGGATGGCAGGTCCAAGTGCTTTGAAGGCACTACTGTATCCTATAAGCGAAGATAACGCGTGTTCCACAATTGTCATGCAAATGTGGACTTCAGTATTTTAGTACTTGTTAGTTAGTAGAGTTGCAAACACCCATGAAATGATCTGATGTTTGTTTATTCTGACTCATCAGTGCAGGACCCAGATGATGAGAACCTGAAGAAGTCCAGGTAAAGCATGATTGTGTTCTGGCGTAGGCTGTGATCCATGAGTATAAGCTGAGCTTGGGTCTGGAAGGCGGCAAAAGCTTAGTTACTTCTATGGGAAACCCCTCCAGATCTTGTTGTTTTCATACAGATCAGCATTGTGTGAGCTCTTCAGACATGACTTGCCAAAAATGTTAAACCAAGGCTTTCTTTGTCTTATGCATACTTTGTCATCCTACTGCAGGACTGTCACTTTGCATCTCTTTTCTTTCTCTCATTACACTCCTCCTCTCTTCTTGTCCCCCCTTTTTCTTGTCTGCTGTGTTCTCTCTCTTTTTTTTTTCCTTGGTTAGGGAAAAGTTCCTCACAGAAATTCAGAGTCCCCGCTACGCTAGGCTTCGGGACTGGCACCACAACAGGTCTGCCCGCTCCCTCAATGTCAAGAACTGAGTGCCCTCTGGGGCACCGCAGGATGGGTCCGTGACGGAACCCGTCTGTCCACCCATACGATGAGAAGCTCTGAACGCGTCAATTCAACTGACTTGAGTGACTTCGGGAGGGAGTATGAGGAATATGAAAGCAGAAAAATAAGTCAAAATAGAAAAATTGCAGGAAGCGTAGATCACAAAACTTGCATACTGAGCCTACCAACAGATATCCCTCCACACAGGAATGCATGAGTGTTAAAAGTGCTGGTGACCTTGTGTAATAGATCTTTTCCTTATTGCAAAATGTCTTTGTGTTCAGCAATAGGAATAATTCACCCCCTTTGCTGATTTCGTTTTGTGATTTTATTGTGCCGACACATTGGTCCACTCCCCTTTTCTGCTCTGTCTTCTGAAACTATGTATCGTATTGGTAATCCCTTGGATTTTCTTTTGGATTCTCCCTCAGGGGAAAAAAAACCGGGGTTAAAATGGGCAGAAATTGGTTGTGTTTTTTGATTTCATCAATACATAAAACATTTGAAAAAGATTGTGTATCTCCCTCTGTTTCGTTTCCTCCTCTCTCTGTATATACACTGTCATATTTCACCCAAGACAAGGGCTTATCTCAAAGGTATTGAAGTATTTTTAACCTCTGAAATATGGGTCATAAGTGGTCTCTTGGTGATTTGTTTTTTCCTCTTTCAACATTGTCTGAGAATAGAATTTGGAAGCCCTTGGAATTGGTATGAATAGAAGCATAAAAGGATCTAAAATGGCCATCAAATTTTAACAAGACAAACTGTTTTTTTGGTGTTCTGTCTCATTTGTTGTTAACTAAAAACAAAATGGATAAATGTTTTGTTGTAGTTTGAGGGCTCGTGCATAATCTACCAACACAAGTATCCACTAATGCTTTCTTTGTGATCACAAACACTGGTAACAAATTGTCAATATTAATGAGCAGTTAGTGCAATGATCCTGCTGTGCCAGTTTCTCAACGGGTGTCACTTTAATGCGGTTCAATTCCCGGAAGTGCCTTCTGTTTTAATGCAATTTGACATTTTGTTGTTCATCCCTGCGGCAACGGCACACACAGCCTGACAGGTTACACCACACATTATGGTGCCTCAAGGCTGCTTTCAAAGTTTGGTTACACTTCTCTTCTAATTCACTCCATTTTTAGATTCTGCTTAATAAACTTATGCTATGCAGTCAGTCTCGATACCACAGTAATTCTAATTGAATAAATGGTTGAAGCATTATATTTAGGGAGTTACACAAACTGGTGATGCTGAATATTTGAACTAGAACTCTAGTGATTTTGTACTGTTAATCTGGGGAAAGTGGATCCTTTAATATTTGCTATGCTTTTTGGTTTTATCAGTATTTTGCCAGGAATCTGCCAGCAAAGTATTACTCTACTCAAAATTGTACCCCTAAGTAAAACAAAAAATAGTCTAGAGAATGGCTTAAATACTATGTGATTTCCATTAATGAGATGTTGTGCTTTTCGTTTGCTAATTGACCCGTGCTGGCTGCGTTCCACCCGCAAACTTATGGACTTTCCATACCTAGCAAGTTGATGCTTTTGGTCTGCTTAAGATTTCAACTCTCAACAAAAATCCCGACTGAAAAACTCTCCTAAACATTGTGTTGGCAATGGAATCAAAGTGGTGATGAACTAGCATTGTCCTGGGGTTTCCTCACTACACCATATATCTGCCCAGACAGTAGTGTTTTTTATGCATGCCCTGAGTTCTGACCTCTATCCCTGACCTGCCGTCCCTGAGGGTGGCCATACATACACAGCGTGCTTTCTAATGGTCACATGAACAGCCTCTTACAGGCAGAACTCTTCCTTCATCCATTACTCATTATTTGCAGCACATGCTCCATCTTTACATGTCAATCATGGGTTAGCAGTGACTTACAGGGGGCAAATAATGCTTTTCATCCCCCTACCAGTACATGAGCTGCCTGTGGACACTGGTCGCCTTGTCATGCCGCATGTTAAGTGCTCTTTCAGTGTCGCCTCCATGCACATCACCGAGGCATTAATGGTGACTATCTGGTGATGGAGCTTGATGTTGCTGAGGATTAAACAGCTTTTAGCCTATAGCTCATCAGTTCAGCTTTTCCTCTGTCAGCACCACTGAGTCACGTCAGACCATGGTCAGGGGCTTCTCCACTGCGGTTCGACATGCTGTCAAGGGTAACGGGAAATATCACATGTTTCTCAATAGACTGACTAGGTATAAAGGGACGTAAGAGGTATTCTAGAGAACTGTAATTTTAGTGCCAATATTCTTTGGTATTGGGGCATATAACTTACATAATTACTCTTTCTGAAGTGACATTTTCAGGTTTTGTTTGTAAGTATTGATAGTGGAAGTATCTGGATTTATGCATTCACTGTTTTTCCAGTTTAGTGTTTATTGCGTCTTTGTATAAGCGTCCTGGGTTCAGTTTGTGTGATGGATACTGGTATTTATTGCTAGTTTTGTTCCATTTGCCAGTGCCACCTAAAACCACATTAAATAATGGAGTTTAAATTATTATCAGGTGTAAAGTCTCACCCACTTACAACTCTCTATCTTTATCATCATCGCTTTAATCTCCTTCACCCTCTTTCCCACGGCTGCCCGCACTCTCACCTCTCTGCTGCCCCCCTCCCCCACGGATCTGGACTTTACACAAGCTCTCCTGTCCACCAGCGTTACTGCACTATTACAAGTACTTGTTATTAATCTTTGGTATCTATTTATTTATTCCTGCTATAAACCACTCTGCTGCCTCCATTATTGCATTCCGTGTGCCTCATCATGCTTATTTATACATCGTGTGTCAGTGTCCCGCCCACCCCACACTTGTCTTGTCTATCCTTGCACTTTATATATAGAGCTGTATGTATCCCTGTGGTCAGTGAAGCATCATCTCTCAGTATGAAGTGCCCCGAATATGATTGGTGTGCCAATAAAGCCCCGCCTAACTTGATGATTAGCCAAGTTATGTAATATGGTGGGAACCCAAAACAAGATTTATTCTTACTGTTATTTAAATGGCCCTGCGATGGGTTGGCGCCCCGTCCTGAATTATTCCCTTATTCGCACCCATAGCTTTCAGGATAGGCTTTGGACCCGCATATCCCTGCATAGGACAAGCAGGTACAGAGAATCCCATGATGGATGTTATTTAAATGTTATATTATGGTGTTCTGATACTTTAAAACTGGTCATTTATTTGGTGTGGCAGGTAAGGTAAGTCTGAAATGATTGCATAAAATTTCCATTTTTGTTTGCCTGCTTGTAGTGAAGGGGTAGAGAGCAATGACAGAATGTAATGGAAATGAGTTGAAATTCCTTGGATTGAAAGCCATGCATAAATGAAGTATATTATCACTTACTACCGTATATTCAATTTCTGCCAGTAGTTACTATCCATTTGCAACATTCACAATTTCACCTCCTGCTGGAAATTGCTGTGAAAAATGTAGGTTGGCTGCATTGTAATGGTATGAGATTTTATGTTGACAAGTGAATTTGTAGCATGTTTCGAAGAAGTCATACTGTATTTTAAGATGATTCATTAAAGTGGAAAAACACAACCTATGATTATTCAAAAGTAACAAAGTCCTTTAAAAGTTTCAGTTTATTCCGGTAATTATAAAATAAGATGATCTTCTGTCCTCAATAGCATTGCAGTTGCATGCAAGGTGACAGCCAGTGATATATGTACTTTGCCTGACACTTTGTCCTTTTATAACTGCTTTCTGGAGGAAGAGTAATGAACTGAAACATGATTGTCAGCATTGTCAAAACTACATTAAGATTTCACACTTGGAAGACATCTCTGGGGAATTCAGTATGTCTGATTTATATATTCTGCTGTAATATTTCTAATTCAGTTGCACACAATCCTGTCATTCTGATATTAAACCTACATTATATTGTAAGTAGATGTCTTGCTCAAATATCTATTCCATTTCATTTCCTTTTAATGGGGTCTTTTGGCCTCATGGGAGCTGTTTTTTATTATTATTTTTATTTCTACAGTCATGAAGCAGAAACCCCAGAGTCTAAACCTGTGGCACCCTCAGCAGACAAACCAAATGAAAGTCTGGGTAAGAAGCTGCTCTGTAGCACTGTGGTGGCTTGTGGGAGTTTAACTTACACAAAATGTTCTGAGGGCAGAATGAAAAATGATTGGTTAGTTGCTTGGACCCACCACCTCTGCAATCTGATTGGTTATCTCTCTGAACCAATCATTAACACTCATGAGTGTGCTCGCTGTACTTCTGTGAGAGGCAAGTGTAGTGCTATTCACAGAGTACTCTACTGGTGGGTTGAAACAGAATCTTAAACTGGATTTGTACTTCTGGGCCCTGAAAATTTCCACCTCTGGTGCCACAGGTGGCATAGTGGTTGGGCATGGCCTTGTAATACTAAACCTTGTTCATCTGAATCCCACACTTGAAAAAATTTAAATTGTGTCCAGTGTGGCTTTTAGTGAAAACTCAAACCGAGCATAAACAAATTTTCTTAGCATGTATCAGTGGTCAGAATGCTCAGGTGCCTCTGTAAACTCTTTCCTCAGCTAAATCAGCTCCTAAGGCACCGGCCCCTTCTACGGGCCCGTCCTGCCGTCCACCCTGGGTCACAGACCCCAGCTTCGCCAGCCGTTACCACCCAGATAAGACCAGTACGGTGCTGACCCAGCATAGCAAGCCGGCCCAGCCTACGCCCATGCAGAACCGCAGCTCCATCCTACAGGCCGCCCAGCAGGCCCCGTCTGACAGTGGCAAGACCCCACTGTGTGGCGCCTGCAACAAGATCATCAGGTGAGTCTTCTCCAGCCAGCAAAGGGCTATGGGGCTTCACCTCTGTGTTTCCTTCAACAATCAACACGTGACTATAGCTTATTGCACAGAGTACTGCAGACCAAGAGTCTGGTTTCAAATCTCCTGAGATGATTTATCTAGTGATATTTAGGTGGTATTAGTAGATCCTGTAATGTAAGGTTTGGCCTTGGTGACTAAGGCAAATAAAACCTCAGGTAATTTCCATTTGGGAATCTGCTTGATATATAGGAAATGAGTAAAGGGGAGTGATTGGGTTTACCGGCACCCTGGGACGTGTATGGCATTCTGTCGAGGGGAAAAACACCTGGCAGGACGTGGCAGCCTTTCAGTATGCTGGGCGGATGCTGTAACATGAAGTCCTGCCAATACGCTTTAGTGATGGATTAGCTGGTTTGATGTAGCCTTTTCTTCTCCGCATCTTTGCTAATCCTTCGGTAACAACTGACCTTGGTGTTAATCTTTGTTTATTGTGTGTGTGTGTGTGTGTGTGTGTGTGTGTGTGTGGGGGGGGGGGGGGGTCTCAGGGGGCGCTATCTCGTCGCTCTGGGCCGCTCCTGGCACCCGGAGGAGTTCACCTGCTCCCAGTGTAAGGTGATTCTGGAGGAGGGAGGCTTCTTTGAGGAGAGGGGCTCCATCTTCTGTACCAAGTGCTATGACAACCGCTATGCACCTAACTGTGCCAAGTGCAAGAAGATCATCACTGGGGTGAGAAGCTTTATAACCACTCATTTCCATTGCTCTGGGTTTCAAAATCACATGCAGGGGTATGTTTCTCCAAGGTTTCGATTGGCAGCTTATATAGTTGGAACCCTTCAGTTGGCACCTATGCTTTTCTGAAACGTACTCCAAGATGGTAACTCTTTGAAATCTTGGAAAATAGTTAGAACAGAAATGCCTACCTGCCATTTTGAGTGTTTTGGCAAGGAACTCTACTAAACAAATGGGGAATGATACATTGGCCAAATAAAGGCTCAGTTTTGTAACCCAAACTTGTCATGTATGACCTACTAGTAGGGTGATGATACACAGGGCAGTGTTACTCCTCAGTGTTACTGCTCAGTGTTACTGCTCAGTGTTACTGCACGGGCTTTTCATACGTCCATTTTACCTAACAATTTGAATCCTGAAAATCGGCTGAGTTGAGATTGTTTCCTGTTCTCTGCAGGAGATCATGCACGCCCTGAAGATGACCTACCATGTTCAGTGTTTTATGTGTGCAGCCTGCAAAACTCCCATTAGGAACCAGGCCTTTTACATGGAGGAGGGAGAGCCTTACTGTGAAAGAGGTGAAAGATCCGCGAAAAATCATGCACTTCCAAATTTTTCTCCCCAAAAAATTCATAATGTCATTGTAGGTTTTACTTTGACTTATGTTTTTTCAATTGCTCCAGATAAACAGAATGCCACATTTTTGTGTCAGTGGGTTTTACATTTTTTTTCTTCTCCCCAGGATGTGTTGCCCTTTTAGCAAGAGCACACAGAGTCTGACTGATTTTTATTATAAGTAATGATTCCATTTTGATGAAAATGCTGCAGCGTCAGCACCTTTAAAAGGCATTTTATTCAGGATTGCGCCCTAAATCACTTGCCTTAAGTGCACCAGCGAAGACCTGTCACTTCTAAGCTCCAATACTGAAAGCCCGTGCAACCCATTTAATCTTTGCTGTTTGTATTAGGCGTGATTTCTGTTACCGCGGCCCATACCTCATCCGTCTGGCCCACGTTGTTCCTCCATTTTTTATTTTTGTTTTTTCACTATTAATCATTATGTCCTTTTCAGAACCGATCCCGCATTCGACGTTCCTTTCCATTTTAATGAGGGTGTGCTCTTCTCTCTGCAGACTACGAGAAGATGTTTGGTACTAAGTGCCACGGCTGTGACTTCAAGATTGATACTGGTGACCGGTTCCTAGAAGCGCTTGGCTACAGCTGGCATGACACTTGCTTTGTCTGCGCTGTAAGTCATTTTGATTCATAGAAGCTCTGTCACCCCTGTCTGGAGCTGCCTGGCCAATACAAACGGTCAAAAATATCACCACTGACTTTTGCCCTTGGACATACTCTGCTCTGAGAAGCATGTCTGAAAACGAAATGAAATTGAATGACCCAAGCTGACCGCAATAGTAACATTTTCTGCAGCTTGCCTTTTGTCGTTTATTGTGTAGTTGTTCACTTTTCTAACTCATCCTTCCATCTATTTTTTTTTATTTTTTTTTTTGCAGATTTGCCAGATGAACTTGGAAGGAAAGACGTTTTATTCCAAGAAAGACAAGCCCCTATGTAAAGGTCATGCATTCTCTCCCGTGTGAGACTGTGCATCCTTAGTAGTCATAGGGAACAATAGGAATTAACAGGTTGGCCAGAATCTTTTGCCGTCCTGTTCACCCACCCAGTATCTCCTTGCTTCTAAGCACCTCATCCCCACCGTTTTTTGACACATGCCACCAGTATTTGTGGAGCAAAGACAGGAAATATACCACTTTCTGCCAGTTTTCCTTTACTGACCAATGTTATTGTTGCAATCACTTACACTTTCTAACTTAAGTCTTTGACAATCAGGAGTGCAGCAGTAATTGTTGGCATGGATACTCCATCCACTTGGCAACATGCCCAATGTGGAATGTATGAGAAGTCTTCACAAGCATTCACAGTGCTTGCCATTACTTGTTAGGCATTTAGTCAAATTCTCACTATGATTTCCTGCAATGAGCAAAGCATTCATTCTAATTCACACTGATACTTACTGTTTTTTTTTATTTTACTGTGTGACATCTGTGCCTGCAAAGTGTGTTTTCAAAAGTAGTTTGTTGTGGAGTTTTCATTTAGGGATGTTTGCATGACAGCTGTCACCCTTTCTCTCTAGAGCTTTCTAGTGTAGCTAAAATAGACTTTCTTCACTTTTCCAGAAATACCATTGCACTGTATATATAATCTCATTTTGGACGCTGAAAGTATTTTAATATCATTATCACATGTTTTTATGCATTCCTAACACTATTTTTGTGTGCCAAACACCTTTACCAATGTACTTTTGGTAATTCCAAAGATCATCCAAAGATACTAGGAAACCAAGTGCATCAGCATTGTATTTTACATTGAACCAATGCACAGATGTGAACTCATCCTAGATGCAGAATATTTAACAAGTATCATGCTAACCAGGGGGACAAGTGAAAATTGGGTAAGGTAGCACTGGCGTATGTGAAATGGATTTCAAGGGTTCCTTAATTCCTTAAGTTAATGAAGAGCTTGATATCTTGAGATGATGGCTGTGTTTGTTCCATATTAGATTTGCTAGAAAGCACTACCATATTTGTAATGTTCATGATCGGTTATCTGTAGCTCACCCAGATTCTGTGTTTTAACGTTTAGATGTATTTTGTAATAGCCACTGCTAAATACATTTGTTTTTGCGTAACAAATTAAACATTTTGGCTTGAATTTGGTGTAGCTGCTGTACAGTGGTTGCTCCTCACCCATGATGCAAAAATGCAGCTCTGCTTATGAACCTGCCGTGCCTCTATCTGTCCCGGCCGTCTTCCATCTTTCCCGGGGTGCTGGTCTACCATCATACGCAGGGGAGCGATTTCATATTGAGCCATAAAATGGGGAGATAACTCTGAATGTTCAGCATGTCTCCTCAGTTATATAAGCGTCACACCGCTGATGTTCTACTGACGGTCTTGAGAAACTGATGTACAAATGCAGTAAAATGTTTCGAGCAAAGGTCTGCTGTGGCCAAATTAATCTGGGATTATTTTTAAATGTACTTTTAAGTGACTAAAAATGCAAATGAGCAGAAATCTAACAGTCATTTTGCTGATGGATTTTTTTTCCCCCCATACATGCTTTTTGAAATGTAATGACAAATTCCCGTGTCTTTTTCCAAGAAATAATGGCAATTGTCTTGCTCAGAGAGTTTGATGGACGATTTTGTTTTGGTGTCATAAAGCCAGAATATTTAAAAACAAGTAAATAAGAATCAGGATCTACAGACACTACGAATTTGCTGAGATGTAATTCATGTAGCTGTATGCTTTGTTTCATGTCACTCCAAATGTTTTGTTTGTTTTTACCTGAAATGCACATCCATTGTCTCTCATAGCCTTCAAGCTCCTTCTTGTCCCTTTTTTCCACCACAGACTCGTCTCGTATAATGTTATAAATTCTTTGTCTTGTTTACTTTATGTATGTATCTGTCCAGTAATAAGTGCCTTTTGTATGCTTTACTATTATATAGCTAGATACTGAACTACTGTATTCATGTGTTAGTGGTTTAAAATGTTTTAGCAAAGGAATATTGGAATCATCTGTTATAGAGGAGATCATTTGTCATATAATTTGGGAAATAAACTAATTTGCAGTTCTGAACAATGGTTTTGTATTTTCTAGAGCTGTCACATTTAGGCAAAGCAAAGCGAGTATGTTTATTTGGCATAATTCAGATGCGAGGCATTTACAAAAAAATGTTTTAGCGCAAATTATTGATGGTTTGAACTTATCGCGGTCCTTGTGATCGGATCGTTGCATGGGCATGAAATGCCATGTCAGTATTAACGTCATACATCGCGCAAATCTGACGTGGTGGGTGTCACTGTTGCCGTTCGCAGGTACACCCTGTGTGTGTGTGGCATTTCCCCGGATCCTCAAGTTTCCTTCCACTGTCCAATAACATGCAACTTAAGTGAACTGTAGTGGTAAACTAAACTAGCAGTAGGTGTGACTAAGTGTGCACCCTGCAGTGGCTGATGGGTTCCTACCTCGCAAACATATTATATTATTATATTGTATTATATTTTATATTAAATGATTACATGATGAATCGTAAAATTAATCGGTATATATAGTTGACATTGACAGCCCTAGTATTTTGACTGTAGCTGGGTTAAAACCACACTGCAAGATATTTGCTAGTGACTGCAACCTTTAAAAAAGTGCTTCTATCCTGACAAATATGTTAATAGGATGTTCCCTTTGATATTGTCTACTGTGAGAAATTGTACCCTTTGTGTTTTGATACAAGAATTGCCATTGTAGCAGAGATTGAAAAGTAACCAATGAGCCTTTTTTTACATGGATATTTTAAAGGGATGAATCAAGGCTAAATTCTAATTCTGATTAGAATTTTGATTAAATAGGATATTCATACATTTCTTCATTTGTTAAGAAGCTGAAGCTGTTTTTCCACATCACCTCTTCTGTCAAGTGTCTGATTTGAGCAAATAATTATCAAACATCATAAAGAAATGATACAGTGCATGTACTTAATAGTTGGTAGGAACACATTTTGCTTTAATTACTGCCATAATTATATTCCCTGGTCAGTGTCTCCCCCAGCTGCTCTCACTCATTTTAGTGTGTTAACATCTTAGTGGTGTCACACGCCTTCCATGTATTCTTATCAGTGATAACTTTCACATTATTGCAAGGGAGATATTTCAGGTGTGATATGTGCCTTTCAAAAACTTAACTGAAGATTTTAAAGTGTCTTCTTGCACTATGTCATATGTTTACTTAAAGCTTACCATTGAAATGATCAATGTGTAGTTTCTTTGAGTTTTCTGATTTGATTCCGATTTCCTGTTTCCTGTCCCTTCTGTTTAACCCTTATCTTACTGTTCACCTTCATCATTGTTATGGCTTTCTGCCCTAAATGAGTCGTGACTGAACTGGCGGCTTCTTGCAGGATCGCCCCTGTACACTTCATGCCTGGATCGGGCTTTTAAAGTCGCTTTGCAGGTAAACCAAGGGCCTGTACTACGAAGCGGGGTTACTGGCTTATGGTAACTTGTCAGATTTAACGTAGTCTGGCTAAAATGTAAGTGAACGAATATGAAGTCCATTTACTGTATACTGTGGTAGCTTAAATCTGACAAGTTACCTCGACAAGCCAGTAAGCCCGCTTCGTAGTACAGGCCACAGGTGAGTGACTTGCTGTTGAGCTATATGTTGAACTTGTTATGGACAAAATATTGCCTGGGGCGTCCTGATGTAGCGAAGGCCAGCATCGGGGGAGGGCTCTGGTTGGGCCTGGATCCCAGGAGTGTTTTTCTACCCCCATCAGATCCTAGACTGCAAATGAAATTAAATGAACTGGAAACAAAAAATGCGAGAAAATTAGGAAGTCAGGGTGGTTCTGAATTTGAACAGTTAATAGAAATACTGCTGCATGCATTGTATTGTGGTGTATTAATGTATTTAAGTAGAAGTAGTTACTTTTTAAGATGCTACCACCTGTGCAGACACTGTTTTGTCCCAGAAAGTAGACCTTCCCCCCCCCTGCACCTCCTTGAGGTGTATGAAGTCGTATGGGTGGTCGTAGGCAAATTGAAAATGTCCCCAAACGGATGACAGTCTTAAGTAAAAGTGCTTCTGTTGTCATGAGCGAACTCGTCTGCTTGCCATTTGTCCTGGGCAGCATTGTAACACCCACAAAGCTTTGGTGAAGGACGCGCAGATCATTTTCCCTCCACTAAATAATGTTGCTGGTGCACCTGCTAATCCACCCACTTCCATTCCTTTTGTGTTTCCTGATCATCTCTCTGGCCGTGTCTCTCTAAAGTAGTTCTGAGGACAAACAATCTGTGGAAATCTGAGAGATGTGGGTCACTGTTGTTTATTTACACTTGAATTCTTTATATTGCAGTGTAAGGAATGATTTACTCCCTTCTCTCAGGTTCTTTATGTCCTTCACTACAGCAGTTTACTAGCTGCCTCAGAGACAAACACCTTGAAATTACTAACCTTTTTGACATTTCAGTTTCTCATAGTTGAGCTGCATGCTAAACTTATTGTGGACAGAGTATTGACTGGGGAGAACACGGCTCCTGTAGGTGTTCCATTCGTCTATGACACACTATGGGAGTGACGTACTACTGCAGATTATAGAGCTAGGAGTAGTGTAGCTTCCTTTGTGTCATGTGTTTTTACAAACCGATCCCTTTTCTGGATTTGTGAATGTGAAAAGCATGAGGAGAGGTGACAAGATCATTTCTGGGGAGGATCTCATTTTCATAGATAAGCCAAGGAAAATATGGCAGAAGACATTATGAAATGAGTTTTTCCAAGTAACAACCATACTTACCTACTATCAGCCGGCTTGTACAGTTAAGCTCAGTTACTTAAAATGAAATTTCTTTAGTCATTTGAAGTACAAGGAACAACATTATTGAAAGACGTGATGTAGATGAATTACACAATGATGGAGTTCACAGTGAAAATGAACATAAGAAATTTACAAAGGAGAGGAGGCCATTCTGCCCATCAAGCTTAATCGCTCAGAATTGTTAAAATCGTATCTAGCTCTGTCTTAAAGTTACCCAGGTTTTTAGCTTGTGCTACACTAACAGGAAGACTATTCCATACTCTAACTACATGCTGTGTAAAGAAGTGCTTTCTCAAATTCATTTTAAAATGTTCTCCCGCTAATTTCCACTTACGGCCACGAGTTCTAGTATTTAAACAAATATTGAAGTAGCCATTTGGCTGAAGAGCATCCAGTGGTACATTACTTGTCATGGAATAGCATAACCCCAAGAATTCTAGAAGAAAGTGCAGTTTCTTCCCCAGTGTACAAATGATGAACCAAAATATCTAGTCAAAGAGGAATAGTCTCACATGTCTATTACAATTCCAGTACTTTGCATAAAGATAGCAGAAAGGGTTATTCATCTGGAACAAGAGAAACGTAAACTAAGTATGGAAGGTGGTCACCATATTCACAAGTTTCTATCAAACAAGAGTGCTGTTCTACAGGGTATACCCTCAGAGCATGCAACAGACGGCAAGGCGAGAACCTTACCTTTAATGATGTACCGCTAAAAAGGAACCGGAAAATCCATTGGAACACAGAAAGGAATAGTTTCAGGTCCTCACTGAAGGATCATGTAGCACCCTGCCATGACATACTGTCAATAGTCAACTCGGTTTATGATCCTTTTGGTTTTGTTGCCCTCAGTGGAAAAAGAATACGGATGATTTGTTTCCAAAGTATTGCTGCAGGAGGTAAATCCGCTGCCCGAGAAACTGAAGCCGCAGTGAGGGGGTTAGTGGAAATCCCTTAATCAGTAACTGTGATGTTATCAGAGCAGAATTATATTACTACCACGGATGGCACCTTTAGCAGGCATAGTTGGTGGCCTTTTCCTGAAGCTAAAGGGACCACAGTACCGAGGTGGGAACTGCCGGCCGCTGTGATCTTAGTTACAATGAGAAATATGCTCAGAGAAGAACCACAGAGTCATGCCCAAGAGTTTCTGCACCCTTCATGATTCATTTGAGTTCATTCAAAAAATTCCTGTAAGCCAATGCTGACAAAACATTCATTTAATATGCTTTGTACATGAACAAAGGAATGTGACTAATGACACATTCATTTAATATGGATTGTACATTCATTTCATATTGTAGCGCTGGTGGGATCCATCAGGCAGCATGGTGTGTTGGACCGTAACGTCGTCTTGTGTAGTTAGCGTCTGTTGTGCTGTTACTGTGTGCATTATACTGTTTAATGTTACTACTTGTAAATAGTGGTGTGTCTGCGTTAAACAAGATTGATATGTTAAGAAAAAAGAATTTTCCAACTTTGCACCATCGTCGGATTTCATCTTTCCAGTATGTTTGTTCCGACAAGGGATTGTGTGGTGGAAACCAGTTCATTAGCCAAGCGGTAGATCAGACAAACTCACAGAAAGGCATCTGATCCCTGTAACGTTAATACCAAACCAGCACGGCAGCTGTGTTCCCACCAGTAATGTTCCAAAGTTAATGGCAAGCTGTCCCAAAAGAGTCGAGCCAATTACATCAGCAAAGGGTGAACTTCATATTAACATCCTTGGTTTCAAAATGAGATTTTGTACAAGCTCCCCCCCCCCCCCCCATATTTATAGCTATATAATGTAGATTATATCAACATAAAGAAGATCTTACATACAAACACTAAGATAGCGTCTCACTTAACTTTCTATGGTAGATTGTCCAGTATTATTGCTAGAAGCTGCTTAATAATGACGGATTAAATTGGTTACTGAGACTAATTTACTATGCAGCATTTTTTAATTAATGATTGTCACCATCCTCTGCAACCCAATAATATTTTGCTGTACTGTAAGATGGTGTTATGTCATTTTCAAATGATTTTATTTAAATCATCTGACTTCCTGATTGTAACAGAAATATGGCTACATTTAGCATAGTTTAGCTTAATTGTTGGTTGGTATGTATCAAGGTATAAGAGGAAGTGGTTTGTACTACAGTGAATGTGTTTGGCATTTGGGAATTTGTCTTACAAATTGCATTTCTGTGTGGCCTTTTTAAAGTCATAGATCTGCTTTTAAGACCAAAAATTTAGTCCGTATTTTTAACAATATATAATTTATTTACATCCATTTCAGGTTGAATTACTATACATACCTTTCTGAAATTTCATATATATATATATATACATAAGGCCAAGTAAAATCTTGAATGCACTTAGAAACGAATTTTCAAAATTCTACCCACAAATCCATAATATTGTCCGAAAAGTACAGAAAATCTCCTTCGACAGATTTTCCACTTCCACAAAACTTTTTTACGACATGTAATTTACATTGTCAGAAGAAGGAAGGTAAACGTAGAAAAAAATAGTACAATTGCATAAGCTGTGGCATGTATTAAGTACAGCATTTTTGACTTACAGAAAGGCAAGGAAATTTTTTGATTTAAGAAACATTCACTAATACAGTTATTTTCAGTTTGAAATAAAAATCGATTGGGGGAATACACATTCTTTACATAAAAACTTTGAATGCAGTTGTGAAATGTATAGTCAGTCAGCTTTTACTTTAACTGGCTAAAATGTATGATTCCTAATTTCTTGAAAGTTTCTCTTTATTTAGGGTGTTTAGCTATACTGAATGTCAAGAATGCTACCAGCAGGTACTAAAAGTGTTCTAATGCTTAGCCAGATTTGCTGTGTGTGTTTAATGATATTCTACAGTATGGGTAGTGTACATATCTGAAAACTTATTGTGTTTTTACTGGAAAGCCAAAAAAATGTATGACAGCAGGTTTTTTTTTTAGGCTGTTATTACTCTGTGTGTGCAGTATGTATTTGTGTGTATATATGCATGTATTACTAGATGTATAGAATACAAAAAAATGTTCCCTTTATGGCTTAAGCAATTCCCCAGGTAGAAGCAGTATTCTGGTCTACTGTCCTATTTCTGTTAGTATAATTGTCAAAATCCTGTGTCACGCTAACAGATATGCAATTCAACATAATACCAAACAAAAATACATACACAAGATTTTTTCAGGACAGTGTAAACCCTTAACATGGCAGAAATCATTGATAAAGCAGTATATCTCCAATGAACAGTATGCAAATACTTCACAGGTTATGCTTTGACAAACACTGTACCAGTTTCTTTTTTTCCTTTTGGTTATAACTTTCTATAATAAAATAGCATTTACATGTCTTTTACAAAGAACTTTATTACGGTACATTACTGGTATAAAGACTGATATGAAAGTGCTGTCATGACATTTGACTTTAAAATTCCATGGATAAACTGAAATCCATTGATGTGTGTGAGCTGTCTGCTGATGCACTGATATGGAAACAAAATCTGGTCAGAGCATTATATAGGTAGATTTCCAATTTCTTAGATCTGTTTATAAATGAATAATGAAAAATACTAATTGACCAGCTCGTGGGTAATTATCTCTGACACTGACACTGAATGAATGCCATCTAGTAAAACTTTGGTTCCCAACTTTGTATAGAAATAATTATATATACAGAACAGTGAAACAAAATGTGTCATTTGTCCATGGGAAAAAAACCAAAAGGATAATAAAATCTGCACAAAGGGAACATTTCGCTTGCTGTGTCATCTGGCTGTTTTCCAATGCAATTTTACCTAAAGTGCGATAAGCATAGGAACTTCAGAAAAAGAGTCCTTTCAATCCCAGAGTGGCAAAAAAATGCAGACTTCCAATAGGCAACAGTTCTATGTGCCATTGCTATACATTTTCCAAATAGCAGTCAATATATTCCCTTTTGTAGCACAACATCTTAGCCTTGCACTAAACATGTTTATAATTTCTATCAAATTATATCATTTTAAAAATTATTTCAGGTCATACTGCCCCTGCAATTGGGGCTTTTTAAAAGAAGTTTAGCTCCGAGGGCCTCGGTTTGGTTTCAGCATTGGTAGGGACCAAATTAGCCCCTCCCCCAAACACACGGTACTCCCACAATAGTGGGAAGGACTTACTCCCTACCATGCAAACCCAAATCAACACCCTTGCTTAGCACAAAACCAAGAGTTGCAATATACAGTGAGCTTCTCTGTTAATGATAATAACAAAAGATATAGAAACGTAGCAAAGAAAAGTTTCTTATGTATATGAAGTTTTTCACCTGAATTCTTCAAGTTCACATACAGAAACAACACAGAAACTCCTGAAACACTGACATGACCATATAAGTTACATAAGGACCTGACACACAAAACTTAATAACAGATGTTTAACATAGTGATTGTTGAAATATATTTTACTCTTTATTTTATGATGTCCTGCTGATGTATTTTAATGTTTAAAAGTACATATAGTGCATATCGACACATTTACCCATATTCTGAATCTGTACACTAAACCAAACAATTTACGTTGTTAAACCATACTATAGCCTATGGGTTCAAAGCAAAAGATATTACTGCTTTTCAAACATAGACATAGAAATGGCTTCTGACAAAGATGCTTAAGAATCCTTCTGTCAATTGATGTTGAAAAGACCGGGTGGGTTGGGCGTGATCAATGATACATGAAGCAGTATCAATAATGTTTTCATCTATGAATCATAATTTGGTCTTGATACCCAAAGCTATGTTGTGTAAAAATTATGCGGACAGAACATTCTTTGCACACTCCTTGGTTAAGCTTAGGGGCGTGGATGTAAGTGCTGTTTATATACAGGAGAAAATAAGACACGTGTGCAGAAAACCGCTTCATTCCCCCCTGTGGCGGAATAAGCGCCTCTCGAGCAGCTGTAAATGTCAAGCTCCACCCCAGCATGAAATGGCCCCTCCCACGGCAATTGATCAGCCATTCTACCTGCCACTGACGTGTCATCAGTGTCATAAAGACTGCCTGCTTTATTTGTCTCCATTTCCCGTTAGCAGCTCTGTTCATAAAGGCTCCACATCCGAAATAAAACAGTCTGGCCTTGTGTTCAGAATATATTCTGCTACTAATTTGAGATATATATTTAATTAGGTGATGAAATCAAAGAAATATAATGCACCAGTGATTCTTCACAGAAATTATCTTTGTTTTCTTTTGTTTATTTCAGGCTGGGTCTCACTATGAATTATTGATAAGAAAGGATAGAGCAAGAATCTGAACCCCCCCCCCCCCCCCCCTTCCTTTTGGCCGTGTTCTTGGGTAATACATCTTGTCCCTGCAGAAATTATGCAATCAAAAAGAATTTTATATTCATAAATTGATATTTGCACTTGAAAAAGTGTACTAGATACCTTAAAGTCCAAAAGCTACATTTAGAAAACAAATAAAATATATAGAAAAGCAAACAATGCATTTGATAACAGCGTTTCGATGTTAAAATGGGTTGCTACAGCAGGTTGAAAGGCGCAGAATATTTTTGTTTCAGAATCTTTTATAATATACTGCAAGAAAACAAAAGGGCTAGTATTTGAATTCTGAAAGCAACCACACTCAATAAATAATTAAAATTGTATAAATTCATTTTGGTACAAATGTCCTCATAAAAAGAGTGGACCTAAAAGTATAATAGGCCTTAATGAGTTTTACAACTGATGTGCCCAAGAAGTAATAAAAAAAGAAATGTTTTTGAAATAATACAAAATTCCAATCATTGTCTGAAGTGCACGTTTAACCATTTCTAACATAAGGAAACCTTCATATGATGTCATTCTTAAAAAAAAAACAAAAAAACATTGCTGACGTGTGAAATGCCACTGGGTAAAGCTTTTCTATTCAGAGTGGGGGTGTTTCACAGACCTTTTTGAAGCCCAAAGGTGCAATTTATTTTCTGTCTAAGGATCAATGCACGTACCTTTTGATGGATGACGGAAAAACATCAAACACAGCATCAAACCACCGTTTACTGTCATATTGTATATATTGTACATTATTTTCTTTTATCACTGCACATAATTTGTTCACTATATATACCAAAAAACTAAAAAAATATATATTAAAAAATCCTTTTGCAAAACAGACAGTTTAACTTTATTTTTGCTACTACTGATAATAAACCGATTCATTATAATTGACAGATGCTTCATATCTTCATATTTGCTTATTTGCTTCACTGATCATTTTAATATACGCTATAATGTAAATGTCATGGGAATATTTATAAATACGAACATTAGGTATTTCCGTTCTGTACACAGATATTTTGTAATTTAAAATGTATTTGTAATTGGTCAGTATAAATGTAATTATGTAATTGACATTATGGTAAAGTCACCTTTAAATATATAGATAATTTAAAATATTAGTAGTATAATCTGACAAAAACGGAACCTTCTGAATTTAACTATGCCTTGGAATACCTGTGAAGACTTGTCATTAAATTAAAATAAATGATATAAAGCTTACGTGTTTCCCATAATATTTTCTTCAAGATTTTCAGTTAACTAGGGGACATCTTACTAGTCTAATCTTTTAAGGCTTCTCTGAGTCATGTTTTACATGCATAATCTGTGAAACATCCCCAATGTGTCATTAACTAAGTCTTGTGTCAAAAGCAGAACGGATATGCAACAAACTTATTAACCTCCTTTAAAAACTGTCTTAAAAAAGGACTGCTGGATTTTTTTAAATCCCTTTCAAATGTGAGTCATGGAAAAAATGGTTTGCTTTGAAAACAACACCTTATTAAAATAATTACCCCAGATGGCACTGCATGGAACTTGGGTTTTAGTTCATTTGTGAACAGGACACTGGGACACACTGGACTGATGATCCCTTTGTGTATATATATCCTTCATTTACACAGGTGCTTTCTTTTAACTCACTCTCTCATCCTCCACCCTCTCGTTGTCCAGACTGGGTTGTACTTCCTGTACTAGCACTCGCCGTCTGTCACCAGAAAGATCATGGCTTCCTGTTTCCCAATCTCAGCCATGACAGCAGCCAACTGGTTGAGGGTGCCGCTGTGGAAGTGCTGGGCCTCCCACAAGTCCAGGATCACTGAGGTGGGGCTGGCTTTAGATGCAAAGAAACTGAGGTGCCTGGAAGACACAGAAGGGTTTCAATGTAACGTAACGTAGGGCTGCAAACTTTGGTCAGCTGGGCTGGAGTGAGATTTTCAATTTGAGAAACACGCATGCGCACATATTTACATGTAACTGTTTTATTACCTTATAAATAGGCTGTATGGTTAACAAAATACCCGAATTCTTTTGATGTAACTAATTTTAGGTTTTTAATGATATAATTTAGATTTGCTGTAAGATTTCTTGCATGTGTGAAAGTGTGAAATCGTGAATGTAACGCCGTGCAGGCAACTCTGCTAACCCTGTCAGTTTCGTAGTAGATTCTAGGTTGCTGTAGGTCCCAGGAATACAAAGCCCTGTATTCAATTTTAAATGTAATAATGTAGTTCTTGCTAATGCTTAACTAAGCTAATGTACATAGAAACGTAACAACCGATTCTGTTACTTTTCTCTAAATATCCAGATACTTGTCAACTGAAGTATCGGAAACCAGCCACGTTTACATGAAGGCACTGCAGTCAGTATTAGCATATATACTTCACTTGTTATCATATATCTTAATACTTGTGTTATATATGTATTGGTGTCAGTTTCCAGCCTTTACGAGTATTATTTGGATATTCATTGTTTATAAGGACACACAAGACGAAAGTCAGTCAGGAAGCCTTGCCCAGCATACCAACTGGCTTAAAACCTTTATCTCTCTCTACATGATCAGACAGGATGTGACCTTTTCTGTGGACCAGAACCTTGCGGATCAAAGCTGATCAATAGCAATACGGCGGTAACCGCCTTCTGGCAGCGCATTTGATGTTCTCTTCTCTGAGGTATCCGAAGCGGCCACCTTACTTAGTTCAGCAAAGCCTCAGTCAAGCTAACGGTATTTTTTTTCTCTGTTCTCCAAAAGTCTGAAGCTTTTACTGTTCCTGCATGTAAAGATTACCTTATTACCTGCAGGGGAAATAGCACTTGACAAGCGGGACGATGGGGAGTCGGCGTCAAAACTAGGTTTGGATTTCTTTAGGTCTAATAATACATGAAACGCATTGGCAAAATGGGTACACAGCTGGGTCGATACATTACTGCCAGAGTCCTGACAAACAGACCTAAAAAGAAGCACCCATAGGGAGGGGGCACCATTGTGGGAGGGGGGCACCATTGTGGCATTGCTAAGTGCTGGAGTCTGAGGTTGTGTCTGAGGATTTAATATTACATAGACAGGCTGGAAAGCCATTTCACTTTGTCCTCGGCGCGGAAGAAAAAGGGGCTACATTGTATCTTATAGCTGTTTAGCAGGGTGACTGATGCTGGGAAAATGAAAAGAATCATATTCTTTCATCTTAGTCACAGTTTTCTAAGCAACTTGCTTAGCTGGTAGATTAATAGAATGTAAACTGGATGACAGACTGCCAACAGGCCAGTCAGTGTTAGGTTATTTTCAGGCCTCAGTAAAGTACAAAACAAGGTATCACATGTAATTAGTGTTACAAGTAGTGATTCTGTTTACATGACTTAAATATGCCTAAAATTGAAAATATATCAGATGACTGACTTACTAAGGATGCGTTCATGCAGAGGAATGTTGACATCATGCAAAGACAATGTACATCCTCTGCTTGTATGTCATCTGTGGATTCATAGCAGCTGTTCCTGTTTTCTCACTGCTGCAAAAGCAGTTCAGTAAAACTTTACTTAAGGCTGTGTTTTTAGTACTTTATAAACTCATAACAAATAATAATGCATTCATAATGGCTATAATGTGTTATGCCTTTTTATAAATATTAATAGCATGTTTATAATGTCTTATGGATGCATTATAATGCATCGTTAATGTGTTTATAAATAACTAAAAACATGGCCGTAAGAAAAGTGTTACCAGTAGTTTTCTAATATGAAATTTCAACTTGAAATCTTTTAGTCAACAGGCCTTTAAGTCTATTACCATAATCACTGTATGATTTGCTCCCTCAGAAGTGCGGCTATACAGCCTTGCACTATCAGCTCTCAGAAAATGGATAATGAAAAATTCGGGGGTAACAATTTACTTTAATATTCAACTTGAAAATTGAATGTGTTAAATCCCACTGACAGCTATGACACTAAAATTGTCTCATACATTTTCTCCTCTGTTTAGGGCATCACGGGTCTGCGGCTAATTCTCAAACCGCATCCTGTTCCACAACAGGCTTAATTTCTCAGCCTCTGTGCTTAAGCAGATATATCCTTGTCTGCAGGCTTTGAATTGTATCTGAATATGATTTTAAATAAAGCTTAACATTAATATTTCCTCCCTGTTGGTATATTGCCATTTTACTTAACATAAGAGTTCATTTGTATTACTTATTTGTAGCCTGTATTTAATCACTTACCTTTTCATTCACAGGAAAGTATGCATTTTCAATAGTTTGAATCCCCAGTACATGGTATCTGAATCTGCTATCAACACTCACCATATAATTACATGGGAATAAATCAATGCATAATTTCTTTGAGCCTTACTGTACACGGCTATACTGCCTGTATGTGTTATTGTTGTATGTTATTGGGTGTATGTGCATCACAATTGGCTATTGCTGGTTCAACTTCATAATAATTTTTGACTCTTTTTCCATTTTCAGCTGCCTGTTAAAATATCTACAATTTTAACATGCAAAGCAACAGTCAAGGGATAAAACTGCCAAACTATACAATGCTATGTAAGTGAAGCTTACTCCTGTGCTTTTTGGCAAATGGAACATATCAGTTTTCATTGACTTCTTGAGTGACAGTTCGATTACTGCAGCGGGCTGTAAGCAGTGCCTATCTGGCAGTGACACAGAGCTGAGACCAACCTCTCCAGCTTTAGTCTCTGCGCTAACAGCCTCCAGTCAGCTCCGTGGGGGCAGGGGGCATCCAGACTGCTGCAGATCTTCTGCCGGATCAGGTATGGAATCTGAAATGCACTTGGGCCTGCTAGAGCTGGGGCGCTGTTGTCCAAAACCAAGAAATCACTGTCCAGGGACCGGCTATCCTGTAGGGCAGGGCGGGAAATTCACTAAAATTAATGGACTAAAAATCTCCAATCACTTATCAGGAGCGATTTCCTTTCAATAGACATCTGTACTCACACGAGACATGACATATCTTGGTAACACTTTGCTGGATGGGGCACAAATGCTAAGTAATGACTCAGTTACTACTGAAGTAAAAATCATGAACAAATCATGGGAAAAGATGTGTCAATCGTGAACAAACGTGAGATCAGTATTTCACCTGCGTTATTCATGACTTGTTCCTGCAGTTGTTTACAAAGACTTACAGAATTAACAGATATAGTAACACACATTGTAACTGCTTGGGATCAAGGATGCATCATGATTCATTAACAATGAACAAACATAAGATCAGTATTTAACTTGTTATTCATGACTTGTTCCTTCAGTAGTTCAAAGGTTAACAAAATTAAGATATAAAATGTGTCACGATTCATTAATGATGAATTAACAAGACATTAGTATGTAACTAAGACTTAGTTACTATATTACTTGTGCCACGTCAAGTAAAGTTTTACCCATATCTCTGCCTTAAAACTGTGGTGCTGGCATGCAAACAGAATAGAGAAATGCTAATGCTAATGTTTAGCCAGGTCGGGCTTAAGGCTGTACTCACACTCACGCAGTCACATTGCACCGTGCCCTGGCACAATTGCCCCCCCTCCCCACTCCCACGCTGGTCTGCGCTCACATTGCACCTAACGATCCTGGCCTGAGCACGCTTTCATCGTCACCGTGTGACTTAGGACGCAAAGTGCTATCACACAGCAGAATGGAATTCATGACAAATGTCCTTATTTTGTGGCTTATTTGGAGTCATTCTCGGCATGATGACACACATAGGTTTATCAGGTGTGCAACACAGCAGTTTTTATTTATTCATGCTGCAGGTATAAGAAGACAGTCCAACATTTTACCAAATATCTCAGAGTTTATGCAGATCACCGTTGCAATGAATACTGGTACTGAAAAGGTACTGTGGTACTGCACTTTTGAAAGCTGTTCGGTAATACATTGCTTTAGTACTGGTGCTAACTACACTATTACAGAAATCGCTAATGCTATATAACACTAACGCTAACCATTGAATCAGGACCATGGACTCAATATGTCTGAACCACTGCCAAAACTCAGTTATACACTATGTCAGTATTGCACACATCATGCCACATAGAATACTAAAGTATCAACTAGTCATATATCATCTCCCCAGCTTCAAGCCAGTGGTCTATGTAAGGGATCTTATAATATAGTCAGATCATAAAATCTTCAAGTAGATGCTCATCAGCTGGGGCCCATTTTCCATCAGCCCTCATCACTCCAAGGAAGCTCCAGTATGACAGTAATAACAAGCAACGAAAGGTATGAAACCCTCAGCCAAGCTTAGGTATATAAAACCTGCAGATTAAAGTGGTCTGAGAGTTGGAAAACCAAAAATAATAAGAAGATAATTCCACCGGGACAGAGGCCTCCAAAACAACATCTCGCTTAGGGCCTCCAAAAAGCAAACGTCAGTCTTGTAACCATGCCAACAGAATTAATGAGTTTTATTTTTCTCACTCCACACCTCTGATAAGGCTCCTTGACTCTGCAATGGTTTGATTTTACTGGCAAGACGTTTTGTCATTGAATTAAAAAAAATTAAGAACTATGCCATGCTTTATATTCCCAGAACTGGTGATTTAATGAAATGCTGGTACTTTGCGGCCTTCCTGTAAGGCAAACTTGTCTCTGCTTTAATAGAAACAGCACTATAGCATCTGTGAAAATTAGCATTGCTCCCTTCTATTTGGCAAAGATCTTTAAATGACAGATTATCATCAGGTCATATATATACTTCTTCGTTTTTGAACAACGCAAGCAAATGATCCTTACTACTGCTCTATGCTGTCATGACCGAACAAGCTGTCTCTGCCTGGCCTTTCTCAAATATATTTGATAATAAGTATTTTCTAACAAATAAAATTCAGTGCCTTTCAGAATTTTGCTTTTCCTCCAGAAAAAGAAGAGACAACTGCATCCTCAGCGCATTCGAATGGGGATTTGAAGACAAAATGAACAATGGATAATCTGCAGCTGAGAGAATAGAATGAGCCCAATGCTTTGGGGGGTTCTTGTTACCTTGGCGATGTTCAAGTCGATGCTGAAGCTCTGGCCCTCCCCCTCGACCTGCCACACGCAGAGTTGGCAGGTGAGCTCACACGTGTTCAGGCTGAGGCGCTCCAGGGTGAAGGTGCAGTGGAGGCTGCGCTGGCAGCCACTCCAGATGTGGTAGAAGGGGATCTCCTGGGGGACGAGGAGGCATCAGGAATTAAGCTCATAAACGCTTCCTGCAGCATCACCACACCTATAACACCAGGCCAGAACAGAAGCATTTCAGAATTCATGGACATATTCACTGAGTGCCTGGGATTCAATAAAGGCGAGGGGACATAAATATTCTATTTTTGCATAGGGGCATTTTCTCACGTCCAAAAGCATCCACTATGTTACCGGCACTCTGGTGCTTAAGGAGGGGGTGGCATGATAGTGCAGGGGGACCAAGACTTTAATCTCTGCACGGCTCTGTGTGTGTGTGGGGAGTTTCCTCCAGGTTCTGGGTAAAACAATGCTTTAGGGCTGTGGTTATTCGATACTTTCCTGTCTTTATTTCAAAAAGAAGGTCTGGCTGGAGAGGAGTTACTGGAGGAATCCGCCAAATGCGTGGCTTTACGTTGGCAGCATGGTGGCGCAGTGCCCAGCGCTGCCACCTCACCCCTTTGAGACCAGGCTTTGACTCTCTGCTTTAGCTGTTCATGTGTGGAGTTTGCATGTTGTCCTCAAGTTGTTGTGTGGTTTTCTCTGGTTTCCCCCCACAACTCAAAGACATGAACTGGAGTCTGATTGTCTGTGTGTATGTCACTGTGTGTGTGTGTGTCTGTGTCTGTGTGTCTCTGTGTGTGTGTGTGTCTGTGTGCCCACCCTGTGATGGGTTGGTGTCCCAACCTGGGTCATTCCACCTGTAGACTCTGAATCTCAGTCACCCTGCATAGGACATGACCATGGAAAATGGATGGATGGTATTTAGAAGATGCACAGAAATTGTGTAGAAATTTCCAGCTGAAAACTGTCTGTCCAAACTATCTGAAAGGTTTCACACTATTAGCACTAAAGCATAAAGGTACCCTGCACTGGGAAAGCATCCATCCATCCATCCATCTTCTGAAACTGCTTGTTCTATGAAGGGTCACAGGGGGTCCAGAGGCTATCCTGGAGGCTACAGGCGCAAGGCAGAGAACAACCCAGGATGGAGTGCCAACCCATGACAGGACACACACACACTCACACACCATTCAGTCACACATACAAACCTATGGGCACTTTGACTCCAGCTCAGCATGTTTTTGGACTGTGACACGGGGAGAACATGCAAATTCTACACACATGGAGCCATGGGGGAGACTTGAACCCTGGTCAAACTGCACCACCATGCCCCCCCTAAACCATTCATTATTACTGTTAGTTAGGTTTCTCATAATAAACCATTCTTTCATGGATCAGGCTTCACATAGTAACTGGTTATGCCAGCCTGGTTTGATCAGGAAGGAACCTGTTTGAGACCAATAATGGTCCTTAATCTTGTTTTGCTGTGAGAACACAAACACACATCTATTTTTCTTGCCCTAAACATTTTTAATAATACTCCAGTGAGTCACTGAATAATGTGAATTTTGTACGTGTCTGAGCATTAAAAATCTCTAAAGGATTTGACATACAAAGCATCAAATATGAATACAAATCAGGCAACAACTGCAGTGTGTTTAATATGTACTTTGTGTATGCAGACTGTTATGGTCTTTTATTATAACTCATGTAACTATGAAATTCTCAGCCACTGAATTTTCAAAAGCTCAACGAAACTATTTTGAACACATTTGGGTCTATGTTTGTTTATCCAGCACAAAAAAGGTATGGATGTCCCAGATGATAAGTACCATAATAGCGGCAGTAACGGTATCTGCTTTTGGTAAATTGTAAAAAGAGAGGATAACACAGTTTTTCTTTCCTGAATTAGCAAAGAGCACTAACGCTTGTGTCAGTGAGCTTGTTGCTCATAGACAGTGGAATACAGATGGGTACGATCTTGTCGCTATATTAAAAAGGACGGCAATGTGGTATTTCTTCATTTATTCCGGTGTTAATTACAAAAACAACATAAGAATGCAGTGAGGGTGAAGGGGGTACAGTGTAAGCGGGCTACGCAAAACAGCCGCTGACACGCTTGTTATACGAGAGCTATAGCAGGTCATTTTTCTCTCCAACTGAGACAAGCTGACACCTTGAGTGGCCAACTGGGTTTTCAATTACAGTACCGTTACTTTCATTAGCGAGGCGGTGTGATAATGTCTGCCTTTGTTGTGAAGATCTCTGAGAGAATCCGCCAGGGAGCTGCAGAAAATGAGGGACTGCAGCCAGCTGAGTCGACGTGCAGACTCTGCGGCCAAAAGGGGGCGCTGTTGCACAGGTCCACAGTCTTCAGCATGTTAGAAGGGGAACAGTCTCCAAGCTGAACGGATACGAGAAGCCCTGTTTGTTTGCTCTTCCAGCAGGGAGATAACACTTCCAGAGGGACGCCAGGCAGCCCAGGACGGCCGCTGGCGTGCTGTGAGCATTGTGCTGCCGCCTCATTGGTCCTGCTGGTCGTTTGCTCCAGAGGGATTACAGAGCTTCTCGTGGGTCCCAAAGGTCTCCTATCTGTGTCCTCCAGCCCACCTGGCCATTTCAATGTGTGTGATTTTACTAGTGCGTCCAAAAATGGGGGAGATCGGGGGGGGGGGAAACTGCCAGATCTGTGTTTGCTGTGGGGGTAATTTTTCTTCATTTTTATTTCTGGAGTGTTAGTCTGTGGAGTATTACAGGACTGAAACATTCGTTTAAGCTAAAGAGAACATTTTGCTGCACCGCACATTACCGTATTACCAACACAAACGAAGTACAGCAAGGTGCCTCATTGGCAACACTTTTGCCTGCACCTAATCAGATGCCTGGATACAGCATCTTAAGGTAACCTTCAGGTTGAAGAAAAGCCCTAATATATACACATAAGCTTGGTCTGTTTTAAAAAAAAGAAAATGTAAAACAGACTCAATGTCACTGAAAAATTTTAATGCTCTAACTGGGTTCTGCCTTTGTTAATGAACTGGTGCTGATATACAGAGAATCGAACTGGTTAAAAAGATACCTAAAACTATAAGCTATATTATTTTGTTATTTGCACATTCTTACATGTTAACTCTTATTCTGATTGCGTAGATTACTGGTTTGCTTTTTAATATTGTATATTTTTATGGAGAATGGAATTGCACAATAGTGTTTGATTTGATTGCACTTGCTTGCATTTACTTATGGTAACAGTAACATTTTAAGTGGTTTTCTCTAAGGACCTTGACCTTTGAGTGGTTTTCCCTGTGGGTCTCCTTACAAGTTCCAGGCTTTTCTATGTGACTTCTAGGTGCACATATGCACCAAACAGCAGTTTTGAGTACAGAATCTTCTTGAGAACATGGGTAGATGAAAGGGTACCATCTATGGACTGTGTGGTCCCACTGGGAGACTTCAATGATTAAGTGAGGAAAAATGGAAATTTCTGGAAGGGTGTCCTCCTAGATCAAACCTTGAGTGGTGAGCTGTTAATTGCTTTCTGCGCAAGTGTTGGGTTGTTCATTACGAGCACTATGGTTGAACAAGAATGTTCATTAGTGTGCATGGTAACAGCACACCCCAGGCTAAAGGTTAATGACTGACTTTGTAGTTGTGGTGAATGGGGAGGAGGTTAGTTGGATAAAGACACCCCAACCAAGTCAGGGATTTCTAGGAAGGGAATTGCTCTGACTCAAACTTCCATGCAAGATCAATTCACCTCACATCTCTGGAAAAACTTCATCTGTGTGTCAAGTGAGGTCAGTGGCATTAAGTATGAATGGACCATGTTCAAGGCCTCAATTGTTGCAGTGACTGCAAAGAGTCGTAGCTGGTAGGCAGTGGGTATCTGTCATGGCTGTTACCCTATAGGACCCACCGATGGACACCTTTGGTGAGGGAAGCTGTCAAGCTGAAGAAGGAAGCCGTCAGTGCAATCCTTGCATAGGGGTCTCTTAAGACAGCTGAAGGATATCAACAGGCCAGAAAGACTGAGCAAAGGCAGTCACTGAGGCAAAAGCTGGTGCATGAGATGAGTTTGGAGAAGCCATGCAGAGACTACTCCTGAGGAGGGGGGAACTGAATCTTACTCAGCCTGTGCTCAGCTGGGGTGGTGAAGTGCTGACCAACTCCGGAGATGTTGGTGAGCAGTGGAAAGAACACTTTGAAGAACTCCTTAACCTGGTGGATATGCCTCTCACCAAGGAGCAGCTTTGGAAACTTCTATTGGATGAAAGTTGACCACTGCAGCTATATCTGGAAGGCTGCAGGGGTATATGAAATTTGTCTAGATGAAAGCACTCAGTGTTGCTGGGGTGACTTGGCTGATGTGCATCTTCAATGTTGCATGGAAGGCAGGTAAAGTACTTCTGATAGGTGAAATGGGGTGGTGATCCCAATTTTACAGAGGGGGGGGGACCTGAGGGTTTGTTCCAGCTATCAGGGACTGGACTGTGACCCCCACCAGGATGCATGAGAAATATGATGACTGATAATTTTCAAGTGGGGTTTGTATTCTCTGTTTTTTCACTACTATTCAACTATGACATCCCAATGTATTAGATACAGTCATTGAAGGAGTAGGGATGCTCACTACCTGAATCTCAAACAGAGTGTGGATCACTCTGCACCAATAATCAGAGCTAGATACGATTTTAACAACTCTGAGCTATTGGTTAAGTTCTCCCCAAACGAGCTTGATGGGCCGAATGGCCTCCTCTCGTTTATAAATTTCTTATGTTCTTATGTTAATACTTAGAAAGTCAATATGTGGTGAGAATAGTGAAGAAACTGAGATGCAGTGTAAACACTTCTGCATGAATAAGTCACCTGATATCCAGCCATCAGTTTGCTCCTCCAGTGGACTCGGGGCATATCGTGAATGGACAGGCGTAGGTTGTGGTAGCTGTCTTTGAAGAGGAGGACCTGGGGCTCATCAATCAGCCGGCCACCCAACTGCTTCTCCATTTGCATCACCTCCTGCAGGATGAGAAGGCATCAGGGTTCAGCGACAGACACGTCATCTCATTCTGTGGCACGAGGACTGGAACCAGTTCGCCCAGAGCGATACACAAACTATTTTTCAAATTTAAAAAAATATCACATTTCTTGATACATTTGTGCAGAAGGAAAAATGGTCTTTAAAAACTTAAAAGTCACCTTGCACGACCTAGTCTTCTGGTCCAAATAAAAAAATGGATTTATTCAGGAAAAAAACAATGATTTATTAAAGCAGTTATTGAGAAGGACTTTTTGATAATATCGAAGAACACAAGGCTTTTATGATGCATGAAACCAAACCCAAGAAAGCGGCAGCAGGTACTGTATGGCTGCCACGCTGAATTTATACCGATGGAAGAAAAATAAAAAAAAAGAACTTTAAGAATCTCCAGTGAAGACCTGTGTATGAATAATTCACATATGTTTTCTTCTTTGTGTGAATATGGATGCACTTGAAGTACTTTTCAAAGAGAACAAATTAAGACAGAGAATCTCAGAGGTTCCTGTCTACACAGCAACGATTCAATTTTATGCTCTCTGTACCTTATTTGGGTAGGCTGATTTCAATTAATATAGTGACACACCTGTTAATTAGCCATTAACCGTGTCTACATTTTTTTTACATCATATAATAATTCTATCACTGATTCTGCCTTTGGCATATCGTGATGCAGACACTATAGTAAATTCTAACTGATGCTGAAGGACATTTAACATGAAATAGTAAATATACAGCATTTGTATATTTGTATATATTGTCATTTGTTTTTAAAATGCACATTTATCATTTCATAAAATAGGGTTTTTGTGTTTGAATATTTACAGCCATTAAGCAGAACTTTACAAGCTGTTTGCTGTGTTCAGATAAGAAATAATGAATATGCGAACAAACGATCTGAAACTTTGCTATTAAAATGATCCGATGATTGCAACCTTAAACACCCCTTTTTCTTCATCACTGAATCTGAAAATTAATTTGTTCACCGCAGTAGTACTTAATATATCTGTACATTTTGTTTTTCCTAAGTGAGTGCTGGTTTGGCAGCTAACCAGTTTAACCTTTTTTTTTAGACAGCACAGAACCATTGACCTGCTTTGTTAGCGCATAATGAATGAGGATGGATGGATAATAGGCCTTTTCTGAAAGAGTCAAGTGCTCTTCAGCAAAGGAAAAGCTACCTAACTACCACCTATGTCGTTTTTGATTAGTGTAAGGGTTAGGGTCTGGGTGTCCTTGTGCCCTTTGCCTTGGTATAACATTGAAAGTTGAACAGGCGATGGATGATTCAACGTGGCTAGAATGTGTCAGCTATGCCTGAAGGGTGGTAAACTTTGAAGAGCTTTACAAGCTTCTCTATAGTGTCTTTTGCAAAGACAAAAAGGGTATTTTATGGATGCTACAAAGTGGTTCATTTAACACAGTTCTTAGGGGCCAATTATTCTGCTGTGGCGATGATATCATTAGCATTGCAAATTGATGCCGATGGACTTAAGACTCATTCCTGACCTAGCTGCAGATCTGGCTGGCTGCTGATAATAGGGATTAGGGAAGGGGAGATGCCAAAGCAGGATGTCAGTTATTCAAGTTGAAATACACCGAGTACAGACCAATCGGCTGTTAGTCACTTTCCACATTAACAAAAGGGGACCAGCTAACAAGGTGGGGAAAGTAGCTCCTCTTAGACCTAATACCAATACTTAAACTGATTTAACATTTCAACATATTTTCTATGAATAATCCCTCTATATACAGTATGCCCCATTCTCCTTTTTCATTTACAACTTGGAATGGAATGATAAGGTCAAAGTTCAAAGGGGTATTTTCTCCCCCTAGATGATGTCAGTAACCTTGAAATACAAATCGCCTGACACTGATGTTCACACAAATCTACAAGATGCCCCTATTCTGTACGCCACTCTCATCAATGTGGGTCATCCAGAGTAAAATGCCGGTTACGTTAAGATGTACGGCTCTCCGGCCAGGACACACTGAGGTTCACGCGCCCGGGACACAAAGTGTTTTGATTTAATTAAAAAAATGAAAGATTTGCTGGGAATGCAATGCCAGATTCTGCGTTAGGCTATGCCAAGACCACCCTTTAAGTCCCTGGGCTGGCTGGAGCAAGCGAAAAGGAAGAAATGGGGGTGGGGGGGGGGCTGGGGGGGGGGCAGAAGCGGCTTAAAATTCCCATGTCCAAGTCACAAGGGGGCCGGCTTCAGAGACACAGATAACGGGATTAGCGCAGGCACAGCCACACGTCTGCGGCTCGCGCAGCTGGGGTCCTGACGGACTCTGCATTCTAAATGACAGGCATTTGTATACCTCTCACACTTAACCTCTCCGGCTGCTTCCAGAATAGGCCAAGCAGCTTTTAAAAGCTGATAAACTAAGTCCTCACACAATTAATACAGAGGTAAAAAAAACAAATAATAATTTTTTTTTTTTTACTTAAAGATTTAAGTCCATGATAGCCATTACCAGTGTAAAGCATTCAAATTGAAATTCCCTTCCTTTGAGCTCCCAAATTCTTCAGAAATCTTGGACATGAGAGATAAACAGAAACTGCTTTCCAGTATCATATTAACTAGAGACATCAGTATACAAATATCAGTAATGAGCCAAAAGCAAACAGGAAGATACACTGTATTATCTCTGCACAACATCTCAAATTACTTGAAGGTGACGTGCAGCCATTTTAATTTAAAATATTTTTTTTCCCATCAGCTAGACTTTGACCATAAATTCTATTATGTACTGTTAGAATGAGGAAATAGGGGGTTCAGTTACAGTCGTCTGTACTCAAAGAATACAGCCATGCATGTCCAAATCCAATCTTGTATAACAGTTACAAATTTGTGCAAAATCAATCCTTGCAAGTGCCATTTAATTGAGAAGAGTGCCAGAAATTTCTGCATAAACTAGCGTGAAATGGTAAAACTGCATCTCCACGTTTAACTAAAAAGTAAGGATGGCAGTCGTGTGTAACTGGCTCTTGTATGTCACTAATCACAATGTGACATGTTATTCAATCCTGGGGTATTTTACTGGATGCTTTTATTTTCCTAGCTGAGGTAATAACCCAGGGGTGACATGGTGGTTACATGTGTGTGGAGTTTGCATGTTCTTCCCGTGTCGTCGTGGGGTTTCCTCCGGGTACTCCGGTTTTCCCCCACAGTCCAAAAACATGCTGAGGCTAGTTGGAGCTACTAAATTGCCCAAAGGTGTGCATGTGTGAGTAAATGGTGTGTGAATGTGCCCTGTGATGGGTTGGCCCCCTGTCCAGGGTTGTTCCCTGTCTCGTGCCCATAGCTTCCGGGATAGGCTCCGGACCCCCCGCGACCCAGTAGGATAAGCGGCTTGGAAAATGGATGGATGGATGGAGGTAATAACCCATCCATTTGACCTGTCAGATATAAGTTAAACTTTCCCAGTGCAAGAAAACACCTTTTTCTTTACTTGTAAACAACTGGTGTAAGTCAAATTTATCATTTATTTTAAGAGGAATCCTTAGAGGTATTACAGAAGATATTTCCTGCAACAATCACATCGGCTCAGTATGTCCGTTTCGTGTTTCTTTCCGAGAACATGTTTGCTGGAATAATCATTTTGGAAACAGGCAGAGGAACAACTGTAATCCATACATATAAACCAAGAAATTGTCCTGTGGGTTAAAACTGAAATAATTTAATAATTTCAATATGAAGAAAGATTGATGTGATTCTGTGTATCAGCATATTAAATATGTATCATTACCGATTAAGAGCCAAATATAAATGTCTAAGATGTACTTCCGTCATGAGAAACAAAAGGTCATTATATAGCATTATAACATTACTATTACATATTAGTATTTATCAGTAATATAAATAAGAAGTCATCACCAAAAACAGTCACAACAGCGTGCACACTGGTACTGAGATGGGCAGTAGCTACATTAAAACATTTTATTAATGATGTTATAATATCAATTACAAATTATAGTGGAAGATTTTAGTATTATTAGAATCTAACAATAAATTCAAAATTCCATTTCATTTACTGTATACACCCGACCAACGTTCCTGGCCAGGTCTGCACCAAAAGAAATAAGACCAATGCACTTTTAATAAATATTCTAAAGCAGGAACATGAAAAACAAAATCCATGTAAATATGTTTACTAATTAATAAGGTGTCTGTTTGACACAAATGGATTTTAGTTCACCAAAAACAGGTGTCAGACATGTTTCAAGTCATTAGATATATTGAAGGCATAAATGGAAAAATTAAAAGGAAAAAGCATTTCTAATATGCAGCATTATTGAGACGAAATTATTTTTTAAAATACTAAATTTACACAACCTATAAGCTCTTTCTACACGTTAAAGTCGCTACTTTTAATTTCTTAAAATAACGTGCAAACATTCTTTTAAGAGATTACATCATCAAGTGGTGAAGGTGGAAGCAGAACACAGAACGCATATGTGCAAAAAGTAAATATGAAAATCATTCAGAAATCATTTATATTTTATTATCCAAACAAGTATGTTCATCTTTGAGACGTTTTTAGTTTTTGGTTATGATTTAATTACTTCTTACTTCCAACTGGGATGCAAAATAATCTTACTATGTGCTTATGTAGAAGGCCTTTGCTGTCCTGCTGCTATTAGCAAAGTCTGATGAAGTCAAAGTCAGGTTCACCACTGCCTCTCCAGTAAACAAGGAAGGGGTATTAACGCATCATGGAACCTAAGGAGCCTGAAGAAGTGAGAGGTATAGAGATACTGTATATATATAGTTTGGCTCACTTGAACACACAACATGGGCTGTGGTACCAAACTCCTGGAGAGCAGCTAGATTCTACTCCATTCTGGATGTGACCTTGGTGCCATTACGTTGAAGCTCATCTCCGTGAATAAGAAAGGCTTCTCCCTTCGACCCCGAGTCATGGGATGGGCTCTGACTGCTGTCATGCATATCCACCGACCATCAGCTCAGAATACTTGGTCTTCTTGGAGTGGGGTGCTGGAAGGCAATCCCTTTGGGGTCTCTAATGTTTTACAGGGGAAATGTAATGTTCCCACAGGTAACAACAATAAAATCTGGAAGACTGGGTGAAAGGGCCTGCTCAATCTGAACCGGAATAGTGCTGTGTTATTGGACTTCTGTGCTAGCCACCAGATTGTTCGAGCATCAGGGTGCTCACGTGAGCACCTGGCACCAGGATACATTAGATCATAGCTTGATGATCGATATTGTAGTCACATCATCAGATCTGTGACCACACGTCATGGACACTCGGGTGAATAGAGGACCTGAGCTGTCACCTGATCACAATCTGATCAGATGGCGAAGGAAAATGCCGACAGACCTGGTAGACCCAAATGTATATTGGGGTCTGTTGGGAGTGTCTGGCAGAGACCCCTGTCCAGAATATCTACAGCTTGCACCTCTGGTAGAATTTCTTTTGCATTCCAAGGGAGGATGGAGACATTGATTCAGAGTGGGCTATGTTTCGTGTCTCCATTGCTGAGGCAGCTGTTCAGAGCTGTAAAGTTATGGGTGTCTGTCATGGCGTCAACCCCCAAACCTGGTGGTGGATAACAGCAGTAAAAGGAGCTGTCAAGATGAAGAAGGCCTTCCGAGCTTGGCAAGCATGTGGGATTCTGGGGGCAGCTGATAGATACCGACAGGCCAAGCTGAGTGTGGCTTTAGCAGTTGTGGGAGCAAAAACTGAAGTGTGGGAGGCATTTGGTGAGGCTAAGGAAAATGATTTTCGGTCAGCTTCAAAGAGATTCTGGCAAGCTGACAGGCTACTCTGGAGGGGGATGCAGGCTTTTTCCATACTGTTTACAGCAGGGATAGAGTGCTATTGACCTCAACTGGGGATATAGTAGGACAGTTAAAGGAATCCTTCAAAGACCTCTGGGATCTCACTGGCAAACCTTCCTTGGAGGTAACAGAAGTGGAGAACTTTGAGGAGGACCCATCCATCACTATGGCTGAGGTTGCTGAAATTCTTCAGCGGTAAGGTGCTAGAGGTGGATGAGATTCACCCTGAGTGTCTGAAGACTCTGAATGTTGTTGGGCTGACATGTCTTCTCAACACTCCATGGAGGTCAGGGACAGGCCTCTGGGTTGGAAAACTGAGGCGATGGTCCTAATGTATAAGAAAGGAGACTGGAGAGTTTGCTCCAACTTGAGGGCATCACACTTCTCAGCCTCCCTGAGAAGGCACATGGCAGGATTCTGGGAAGGGGGACCCGTCAATTAGTCAGACCTTGGATGCAGGAGAAACAATGCAGAATTTGTTCTGGTTGTGGAACAATGGATCAGCTCTTCACTCTCACAAGGATACTGAAGTGTTTGTGGTAATTTGCACAACCAGTCTATATGTGTTTGGTGGACTTGCTTCTGGAATATGGGCAACCGGACCCACTGTTTAGGGCCGTTAGGTTCCTGTATAACTGGAACAAGTGTTTGGCTCACATTGCGAGCAGAAAATCATACCTGTTTCTGGTGGGTGTTAGATTCTGCCAGCACTGCTCTTTGTCACTGCTTCTGTTCATTATTTTATGGATAAAATTTCTAGGCACAGTCAAGGGGTGGAAGGTGTCCAGTTCAGTGACCTCGGGATCTTATCTCTGCATTTTGCAGATGATGTGGTCCTGTTGGCTTCATCGAGCTGTGACTTGGAACATGCACTGGGAAGGTTTGCAGCCAGGTGTGAAGCAACTGGGATGAGAATCAGCGCCTCTAAGTTGGAAGCCATGGTTCTCAAGCAGAAAATGATAGATTGCCCCCTCCAGACTAAGTTTGAGTTACTGCCTCAAGTGGAGGAGTTTAAGTATCTCAGGTACTTGTTTATGAATGAGGGATGAAAGGATTAGGAGACTGACAGACGGATCAGTACAGCCTCAGAAGTTATGCAAACATTGTACTGTCTGTCATGGTGAAGAGGGACCTCATTCAGAAGGCAAAGTGTTCAATTTACTGGTAAATCTATGCTCCTACCCTCACTTATGCTCATGAGCTCTGGGTAGTGACCAAAAGAATGAGTGGCAGAAATGTGCTTCCTCCGCAGGGTGTCTGGGCTCAACCTTAGAGCCGGGGTGAGGATCTGAGAGATTCAGAAGGGGCTTACAGTACAGCTGCTGCTCCTCCACATGGAAAGGAACCTGCTGAGGTGATTCCGGCACCTGTCTATGATGCCTCCTGGAAGCCTCCCCAGATGCTTTGGGCATGTCCAACCGGGAGGAGACCCTGGAGCAGATCCAGGACATGCTGAGGAATTACCTCTCTTGCCTGCCCTGGAAATGCCTTGGTATCCTTTCAGAGGAACTGGAGTAGGTGGTTGAGGAGAGGGAGGTCTGAGGAGCTCTGCTTATACTGCTGCCCCTGGAATCTGGACATGGATCAGTGGCAGAAAATGGATGGATGGATGGATGGATGGATGAAGCATGGACAAATCCAATTTTTGGTATGGTGCAGATGTCACCATGACAGCTGGAAGACCCAAAGGTACCCTAATTCAAGTTTTACCGGGGAGGGATGCTGTGAGTTTGTCAAATAGAATCATTAATAATATAATCAGATACTAACTTTTATAAAGATGGAATGTTTTTCAAGACTGCCAACCTACAATGACAAAAATATTTTTACCATTGAAATCTAATATGCTCACAAATAAACACAGAAGTAAATAATTTGACAATTAAAGCAAATAAAATAAACAATTCCACCAAATGCCTAGTTATGCCAAAAAATGTTATAGGTCTATCAGGCACTCTAGTTTATTTGTTATGAGTGTGCCAAAGTGAATTGTTTGCAAAGCAGGTGGGTAATTTGCATTCCCATTTAAGCAGTAATTATACACTGTAGGTACAATAAAATAACAAGAAAATAATGCTTTGTGAACTAGCGTCTACCATTTATGCACGAAAGGTCATAATTCTTCTTCATTGTAGTCATTATGTACTCCAAGTTTTTCTCCAAGTCCAGAAAAAGAAAATAAAATCAAAATTCAACTCTGCCCTATAGTGTTTGAAATTACTTTGATAATTGGATAATTTCCATAACCAAGTTAAATGGCATCTAAATTGGAAGTCATTTTTACATTTTGTAGATATCATTGGGAAAAGAATTGAATGACCAGTGAATATTAAAATGTCACAGAAAACAGATCTGTGAAAATGGGGATTCAAGTGTCAAAATTGAGAAGAAAACTAATCGAAGTTAAATAATTTTGTTCTGAAATAACTGGTCAAATGAAATGATAGTCACTTCTTATTTCTCGAAATAACCCAATGACTGGTAAGTATATGGGTGTGCCCCCCCCTGCCCCCCCCCCCCCCCCCCGTGACACAGGCCTGCCAGTAAGGTGAGCGGGTCCATGGGCGTGATTTTGTCTGCTCTGCACCTGGCATATCCTGCCTAAGCGGTTATTAAAAATTAATTTACAGACGATACAAGGAATATTTTACAAAAATGCTGAGAACAGGAATAGAATTAAATTATGGTTTTATGAGAATGATACATGCAATCATTAGGTTTTAAAAATTGTTTAGAAGGTAATATATATTTCATATAGTTTTATTATGGCCAAGTATACGCATACCGCTTTGTTTCCTTATGGTCTTTGCACTCTCAGAGCCATATGCAAAAGAAAAAAGTGAAGAATGACAATTAAGTAAAAATAAAACTAAACAAACTACAAAAAAACACCAATGTAATAAAACAGGCTAAAGCTTAGATTCATAAAATTGCCTCTTTTTACACTGAATACAACTGAATAAATTCTAGCCGTTCTATTATTTATCTATTATCTATCTGTTAAAGACTATTTCATATTTTTATGAAAGTTCACTCCAGTGTTGCTGGAGAAGTGGAGAAGTAAATTATCCGCATTGCAGCCTTAGCTTTTCTATCCATTTCACCCCAAATCATTCCAAAGGAGTTAAGGTCAGGTAAATGTGCAGCTAATGTCACTGCATTCAAGTTTTACCTTCCTACTTCTTCAAATACACTTCCAGTGAAACGTACGGACACACCTACCCATAGAAAGATTTATTTGTACTATTCTCTACATTTTAGAATAATTATGAAGACATCAACACTATAGAATAACATATATGGAATTATGCACTGACCAAAAAAGTACTAAACAAAAAAAATATTTTTGGGAGTGGTGCAGCTCAATGGGTTGGGACTCAGAAGGTTGCCTTTTCAGATCCCTGAGTGGGAAGTGATCCCACCACTGGGCTCTTGAGCAAGGCCATTAACCCCAATGTGTAGGCAGCTTGGGACCTCCAAACGTTTGATTGGTACTGTAAGTTCTGACAGGGTATACAACATACAATGAGTGCATGACTTGAAGTTTGACCAAAAAGCTAAAAAAGTGGGTATTCAAAAACTTTTACTAGCAAAGTAAAATGGAAAGTTTAACCTGATAATATATCTATGTACATTTTAGTATTTATAGATATCCATACATCCATCCATCCACCCTATCTATCTCCAAATGCTTATCCAGAACAGGGCTGCAGGCAACCTGGAGCCACATTAAAGTCCCAGAGAGGGCGCCAGTCCACCACAGGGCACACATACACAAATATGGGCAATTTAGACATCTCAGATAGCCCGACTACATTGTCTTTGTACTGCGGGAGGAAATCCAAACAACGCAAGAGAAGTGTGTAAACTCCATGCAGGACTAGCGGAGATTGGTGGGTTTCCTTCATTTCTTCTTGCTTAAGTGCATACAGAGTGCAGTCATGACTGCGGGACTTACTGAAGATGCTAGAAGCGCTTTGTTGGTTTGCTGACAACCCTGCCGGGGTGAGTTTCCCAAACGCTCCCCTTAGCCACTGACAAAGCTGGACCCATTCAGTTGCATGTTTCCAACTATGTACAGCATGTTGCTAATGTAGGTAGCAATTATGTTTTTGGGAAATGCAACCCCATTTAATTTAGGAGTGTTTTTTTTTTTGTTGTTGTTATCATTGTGGACGATTTGCATATGACCTCTGGGTACGAACATGAGCTGAATTACTTCTCATCCAGCTTTTTGGGGATCTTGTTTAATTCAGGTGAAAACCATTAAAGCATTTATTCTGATCTTGGGTTCGTATTTCAGTTTGGAATTTCTGCCATATAAAGATCGGCTGTAGTTAATAATGACAGTAATACATTAGCACATTTGTTAAATTATTGCCTCATAGCACTTAGTTAATTCCCCAATGCTACTGTACCTGGTTGCTTACAAAATGGCATTAATATCCTCCTGAACGCTTTATTGCTGGGTGAAAAGAGATTTTTGCGGATTGGGAAATGCAGAAAGGCCCCCTGAGGGGAAGGGCTGAACTGGAAAAATTGTGCATCACAAAACCAATTTAAAATGTGCCTTTGTGTTTTGTGTACATCAGCAAAACTTAAATGTCTTTAACATCCACTCTATATAGGGCAAAGTAAAGTTAAGCAACACATTTTTTTTCCATTACATTAATTCCATTATATTAAATCTACATAATATGGATTCAGTAATTTACTATAAATGTAATATACCAATTTTAATTCATCAACCCATCAAGCCATGTTATAACTAGGTGACTGATCGATTGAATGATCAGTTTAAGTAGATTTCAGGATATTCATTTGCCTCTCAGAAAGTCCATGAGTTTCTGGTATGTTTATTCATAAATTAATCGATGGGTAATTCTCTAAAAAAAAAAAATGGTTGGGTTACATGGAAACTGGTTAACTGATAACCTTTGGTCAAGAAGCACCGCAGGGTATGGAACCTAGCTGACTGCGATTAGACCCTATTCCTCACTATTGTTTAAAAAGGGCAGCTAGGTAGATTCAGAGAAGAGATAGGGATACGGATTATGTGTTTTCATGGTTTCTCTGAGCACTTTGCAGAAGTGTTCAGATATCTTCATCAATGTCCCATTTGTGGCTGATTTCTGATTCACGCATTAAAAACTAAATGTGGTATATTTTTATGTTCAGTGTGTGGTCAAAATAGCAACAACAAATATGTCCTGAAACTTGTGAAACTCTTAATAGGTTATATATGGAAAATATAAGTTTTTTTCTATTTATGGTGATGAATGGTACAGATTGATGACTTTTACTTTGGGATGGTTCTCAGAATTATATTATCAGTGTTTTACATATCAGCTGGTCTCAAATATTGAACCCCCCCACCCACCACATGAACCAGCAATGATAAATGTCTCAGCTGGCGAATGAGATGGGCCACTCAGGTAGACCATGGTGAAGTGGCCTCATTCCGCCTCTCCAGGCAGCAGCACTTTTGGGTGCCCCTGTGACACTGGTACTGGAGAAGAATGAGGTGAAGTGCTGTGGGGCTCGCTGGGAGAGGGTGCTCAATGAGGTCCCCTTTTTAATTTACTAATTAGCCATGCAAATGAGATCTTGACAATCTGCTTAGGAGCACTTCTTGAGGGCATGCATTTGGCGTTAGCATATAACTATCCTTGGGAAAAAATGCGATTCGAGGGGAGGCGAATTTAGACTTACAGGAGCAATGGGCGTTACTAAGATTAGAAAAGACAAGTAGGCATAAGAGCACCAAAAGGAACAGCCACAATTATAACGTATATGCTAAGAGCACCAAAAGGAACAGCCACAATTATAACGTATATGCTAAGAGCATCAAAAGGAACAGCCACAATTATAACGTATATGCTAAGAGCACAAAAAGGAACAGCCACAATTATAACGTATATGCTAAGAGCATCAAAAGGAACAGCCACAATTATAACGTATATGCTAAGAGCACCAAAAGGAACAGCCACAATTATAACGTATATGCTAAGAGCACCAAAAGGAACAGCCACAATTATAACGTATATGCTAAGAGCATCAAAAGGAACAGCCACAATTATAACGTATATGCTAAGAGCACCAAAAGGAACAGCCACAATTATAACGTATATGCTAAGAGCATCAAAAGGAACAGCAATTATAACGTATATGCTAAGAGCATCAAAAGGAACAGCAATTACAATTACAATTACAACGTATATGCTTAAGTCAAGTAAAAACGGTAGTTCACCTTCAGCGCGTCCTGGGTGTCATCCATGCAGTAGACGCGGATGCTGTACTCCAGTGTGGTGCAGTAGACAGGTGCGAACAAAACCAGCTTGAGCCGTTTGGCAGCGGCCATGCTGAGCGACTCCCCCACAAGGGCAAAGCGGCCCAGATGCTCTGTGAAGACGCGGCACGTCTCCGCCTCCAGCTGGCAGTAGTAAGGGTCAGACGGCAGCTCCTCCCCCACCTGTAGCACGTCCTGTCAAGATGGCAGAGGTGAGGCGTTACCTGCTGCTCCGGCTGATAGGGGCCCCGGCACCCGTGCTAAGAAGGTGATCAGATATACGCTCCCAGGGGTATGACCTGATAGCGCAACAAAGTGTCTCCCAGAGGTGGAAAGTTCAGGTCCAGAAAGCACAAGTCCAGACCAAGGTTTTGTTTCAACTAACCAGTTGAGTACTCTGTCACAGTGACTCTTCATGTTCAACTGGTTGGTTGAAACAAAGTCTTGGTCTGGACTTTCTGGACCTGAACTTTCCACCTCTGACGTCTCCTGGACATTTACACTGCATGTAGACTCAGTGGTCACATTACCTGCACATCGTACCAGGCAGCACCCCATTTTGTCTCCAGAACTACTTTAGTGATTGAGAAGTTGTTTGTTTTGTGCCGTTTTGTGTTGTGCATTCAGCTTGTGAAATTCCTGTTTGATTTAATGAGTCTAGTCATTGTTCTCATTAACAAGGTGTTTTCAGCAACAAAACTGCTGCTGTCTGAGTGTTTCTTGTTTCTCACATTCTCTATAAACTCGAGACACTGCAGTATGTAAAAATCCAAGGTGGTTTGCAGTTCCTGAGCTGCTAACTGAACCCTTTGGCTTTGCCTGCATGCTGTATATTGCTGTCATTTGCAACCACATGACTCTGTTTGGATGATCAGGCTGTTTGCATTAACAAGCTGGTCTTCCTAATACAGTGGCTACTGAGTGTATCACTGCTGACATGCAGTGCATTCTTACCAACTTTTCCAGTTCCTCCGTACATCAAGTTCTTCTATTTCTACTATAACTAATATAATTATGGCTTATTCTACTCTTAATGTGAGTACAGCAATGATAACATCTAGTTATTTAAAAATTTCTGTATAATTACAGTATTGTAATTATAGCAACGGAATGTAAATGCAACAATTTAATTCTGCGACAACTGCATCGATCTTCTACAGTTTCTAAAAAAGTCTGTAAAATATACTCTATGTGGCAGCAGCTCAGAATTCAAGAATGTTATATATTAATTAGCTTGATGGATATTATAAATGCCTAAAAATCAAACTATGGCTTTGTATCAACAAGCCGTATTTCTGGAATTATTCTGCTATTGGGAACACTTCCATGTGGACATATGCCAAAGTTTTAAGAGAACAAAACGCATTTGAAAATTAAATTTGCTGTTTTTGAGTCTTTGTGTATGTTAATGTTTTTTGCATTGTGTTAATATTGACGTCTTTTGGGCTTTCAAGGCTACCGTACTGAAGCCTATTTTCCGCAGTACATCAGTGGCAATAAACAAAAATAAATTACAGTCAGTAAGTTTCACAGCTCTTAGTTTTTGATTATCTGTTAGATGTCTGCATGTAATATCTGACTTTCTGGGATAATTACTCTATAATAATAATTGATACTTTATTGATCCCTGTGGAGAAATTGTCTTTATGCCTCCCTCAACTTGCTCTTTGTAGAGTAATCTGTCTGCAAAGCAGAGCCACCTGTCGGGGCACCCAGGGAGCTGGGGGTTAAGAGCCTTGCTCAAGGACCCACGGATGTGCTGAGGCTGGGTTTGAACCGGCGACCTTGCGATTATAGGCACACGAGCTTAGCCCACTGAGCCACACGCTGCCCCCTGAGTGTTGCATCCTCTTAGTGTTGTGTCTGTGACACTACGCCAATGACCAGGTACTGTATGAGGCTATTGATGTGATCTGGAGAAGTATATTAAGCCTGTACAGGCCACAGAGATTGAGCGGGAAGAAAGCAGTGGTACAGAACAGGACACCTCACATTAGGAATCAGGGCCTACAGTGACATCATAGGTTGGAAAACTGGCTATTGAATGAAAGTAATTCTCACGCAACTCTGCAAAAGTTTGTAACACTTTAAGTTTAAATGGTGTGTGACTCAGTGGGTTAGGCGGCGCCGCCTGAAGGTCACCAGTTCGAATCCCATGCTTGGCAGGGTGATTTTACCATCAGGCCCCTGAGCAAGGCCTTTATCCCCAGTTGCTCCACGGACTGGATGGCCCTGTTTCTTCAGCTGTAAGTCGTTTTAGATGAAAGCGCCTGCTAAGCAAGTGTAGGGCTAATATGTAAAAAGTTATTTGGCATTGGCCGTTGTAGCATCTTGATTCCTTGATTGTTCTGTAAATCCGAAATAATGCACATGGCCACAGACGAGTAATTCACTGAGAGGCATGTTTTTGGAGGCTGTGTGTGGCTCAGCAGGCTTGGACTGTGCCTTTGATCAGAAGGTCGCTGATTCAAATCCCCTCCTTAGCAGAGTCATTTCATCGTTGGACACTTGAGTGATGGTCTTAACCCCCAATTGCTCCAGGGACTGATATCTAAATTGCATGTTTCTTTGGGGGAAAAAAACATCTTCTAAATAAATAAAATATATATAAGCATAAGCAGACCTAGATGCAATAATAATTCAGCTTTACTTATATCACTGGCATTTTACATACACAAAAATGTGATTCCAAGTGAAATCTGACTTTCTTTTTGATAAAATAAAAAAACTCAACCTAATGCAGTCTTTCTGATGGCAGTTACAGATATACTCCTTATTGACATTTGGACAATTCATATATAGCTGTAATTTGCTATAAGGACTTACATTTAATATTAACCTAATTATGTCAAAACTGTCAAATCGATTTCATTGCTTGACTATCCTGCTCATAGTGGCACATGGTGATATTCCCATTAAATGTCCCACTGCTTTTTTAATATCTAGCCCCTTTATGCCTTGTTGTTAGGGGAAAAAGAACAGATTGTCTAAATTATGAAGACTGACAGTGAAAAGAAAATTAAAATTATATGTTCATTACTGATGAAAATTTACACCTTTCCGATACAATAAATCATACACTTTCAGCGGCAATCCCTGTTAAAATCAATTTGCACTACTGTGAAATGACAGTGTCAGTGGCAAATTACAATCACTACTCGCAATGTTTGGTTAATTTCACCTGTATGCAACTTAACAGTATTTTGTTTAGAGCTGCTCAACTAGATTATGCCGCAGCACATTTACACATTACTTACAATGATGCACTTTGTACGCAAAAGGATTGCTGTATCTGTATGGAAATACTGTTGATTGTACATGTTTAGGCACAGTGATTTGCATGTCAATGGTAACTTATTTCTTTGTGGGAATGAAGTGCTACTTGGCAAAGCCACTGTTGACAGATTTATCGTTAACACTATTACTCCCTCTACCATTGTTGCCAGATTTCTTTGATTGCAGTCTTTAATTTTCTGGCAGAGAATATCTGGAAACAAAGATGAGAAGTCAATTATACTAGACTGTTTTACTGCTTTGCATCATGGATGTAGTTGGAAGACTTTGGAATAAAGTAAAAGGGAAGAGAAAAAAGCAACAACTGCCAGACAAACATCCTTTTCCTTTGTCCTTGTAGTGCTGCCAGCATTTAGTTCACAAATGCGGCAAATAAATCATCATTGTGAACAAAGTGATACTTCAGTATAATGAAATTCACCTTATTAACATGTAATTATGTTTATAACTTAAAGTAACTATTCAGAATTTCATTAATAGCATGTAATTCTGAAATTATAACAAAAATATTCATTTATATTTTGTCTGCAACAGCTGCTAAAAAGCCCTGTGGGGACCCTTTCTGCCTGATGCCCCCAGCCTCTATAATCACTCTTCCTGATTGGCCAGATTATATAGTAATAATAGAAAAAGTCCAGTGTCCTGTCCATATACCATCCATTTCTTTACATTTCAATCTATTTTCTGAACAACATTCAAAGATGTTCTGCTTGTACTGTGTACATCTTAAATTTGTTTGCACTCTGTGTCTTGGCTCTTCCGCTTTGTTTTGCACGTCATGTTTGTATCTGTGCACTATATGTATCTGTGCACTATATGTATCTGTGCACTATATGTACCTTGTTGCTGTATGCACAAGAATTTCCCTGGGATGAACAAAGGATATCTTGTCTTATGCAGTAGTCAGAAAGTTCAAATACAAAATAAAAAAGCAATGTTTTGTCATGCTACTATATGCATGTGTGTGTGTATATGTGTGTACATTATATATATATATAAATAATTTTTAAGAAGTGCATTTACTTCTTGTAATGTGACACATGTAAATTAAATAGTAATCTCTCAGTCTAATACAGATAAAAATTATATATTGTAATGATCTTGCGAAACCTGCAGGATTTTTTCCCCAGCTAAGCTACTGTTAGCTGTTATATATCTTGCTTTTATTTTTTAATAATGTAGCCCAAAACTTATTCCGACATGGGTTATCAAGGTCAAGTTAAACAGTTCCCTCTAGAGTGTTTTATAGAAAATGCTTTTAGAAAAGTGGGAGATCTCTTGTTCCAGCATTAACCTTTTTAGCTCCATTCTGTCTCTATTCATAATCTTCAATTTAGAGCTTAGTTTGAAACGATAAGCTCGCTGTAATCCAACAATGTTTTCATAACCCCCATGATGAGACCAAAATCAAATCTAAAATCTTTTTACATCAAGTTTTCCCTCTAAAATGCTGTGAGGGACACAGTGATTCACACTTCAGACTCTCATATAAATACCATCTGATGAAAGTGCTATATTTGTGAAATGTATTGTATCACCACTTTATTCTAAGTCTGGATTTCTGAATCTCATTTCCAAGTATGAATATGAATTTGAATAACATTTCAAAAGTCTTCCATTTCTTCCCTCCACACCATCTGCAAGAACATAGGCATTCCTCTGATTATTGTAATATTTTTGAATTATCTTTTGCAAACTTTTAAAATGTTCCATCAGTTTCAGCCACACTCACATTTCCTGTGACTTAAGTGGGAATGTGAGTTTAATCCCTGATGATTAAAACATTACAGATCTGGTTTTCACTCCCTGCCAGTAAACCCTACATTATGTCTAGCAGTGCAACTTGCTGAATGATGATATTTAGGGTTAGTATAAACTGACGTATTAAAAAATGACGGCTTGGCTGAAATCGTGCAACTGTCTGTTTCTGTGTATGAATGGGCATCTTCCTAATGACACACTAGGAAACTATAAAATAAACTGCAATGGTGTATTAGTTACCGATCACAAATGATCAGCACCTGTCAGACAAAGGTATGCGATTTGCATGCTTTGTGGCAAATGGGGCTTCATAAAAAAAAAACCTCTTTAAAAGAGGCAGATGGAATGTAGAGCAAGACCCACCTGTCAAGTGGATCGCAAGAAACTGCCATCCTGCCTTTTAGATTGGGAAAAAAATTGATGTTCGCATTGTAGTCATGCTGACCTTTTATTGAATGTCATGCTTTATTCATCAATTGTAGTGACCACCACTGCATGTAAAACAAAATTCAATCGCATCACTATTTAATAAATGTACTAAGGTTAATTAGCGCTTCTTACTTCTCTATTAAATTATCCCAGGTCAGTCAAACGTGTTTGCAGATGAACGGCTGGTGATGTAGATGTTGCTTATTGTCCCCCATCAAATTTGTTACTTGACCGTGACAAAAAAAATCACCTGGACAAGCTACAGAAACCATAATTCAACGTGCAGCATGCAAATTAAAACGGACATTTTGTCTCATTGTAAGGTTGACAGCTGGTGTGATTTTGAAATAAAAGCCTTATTACAGCACATATACACTTACTTAGGCACCAAGTGTGATGCAATGTAAAGTAATAAGAACTACGATACAAAAAAAGTGCTTAAATAATGGTATTAAAAAGGCTTCCTACAATACTACTAATATAACTTGAATTACCAAGAACTAACAATTCAATATACTTGATTAACATTACAATGACTATAATTCGTTTTACACCTGAAAGAAATAATTATATAGGCCTACATTTGGAATTAATCTCAAGGTGGCTGTCAAAAAAGCCAAGTCTATGCATCATATGTGAAGAGGGATTTTGGTGAAATTAAATATTAAAAACTGGCATAATTTCAGTTTTGTAACTGATTTAGATTAAGCAGCACTGGCAGTAAAATATGATGTGCTGGAGCTTCTCTGCAGCCATTAGAGAAATGTGCAGTCTATGCAGTACATCTTAAAAGTACTTCCATAAATAAGTAAGAAAAATGTATATTACATACAGATCTGTAAAGATCTTACGCAAAGGTCTTTGTGAAGTGAAACTAAAGCAGAACACTGCAGTCATATTATCTGCTGCACTGGGGAGTGATCACACGGGGGCCCCGGCAGAGAGCACGTGATCTGCTGACGCCTAGCACAAGCGGAGACTGCAGATAAGTGGTGTTTTAAGGGACCACTGGGATCTTCCCACAGAGATCTGCCTTCTCACATGTCCGTTCCACCTCCTCTGCAGCCACAGAGGAGTGTTCCACTGCATGATGTAGTACGGTACCCCTCGGCCTTTAAAATGTTGACTCCTGTGACCGATAAATGTGATTGTCTCTCAATGAGAAAAACTAGTACTGCTGTAAATGTATATCCCTTCCCGGTGAAGTGTTCTTTATTTTTACTATTGCTTACTAAACAATGGATCGATTAGCTTATTTAATATAACAGACACATTTCCACTCGCCTATTTTTGTTTCACTCTCTTCTATTCAATAACATGCATTTCTGCATAGAATAGATGACTCTAGCCAGCAGACCAGGTTCTATCTTCAGCAGGACAAACTTTGATTTGTCCCTCCAGCTCCCAGCAAACCTGTGGCCCACTGGCTATATTTGGACCCGGGATGATTAAAAGTGGTCCTCTAACCCCAGCCTCAGACAGGCCAATTCATCGTGCAGACACCCTGCTGCTACCACACCAAAGGCCTGAATAATTTATGCACAATATTGAACATGAAAGAAGACCCCCTCTCCTCTCCGCCTCCAGCGGCGCATTCTGAGCAGACCTGCGTTTGGGCTCTGCAGTCTTCACAAGGCCTTGTTTGCTAAGATCCTCCAAGGCATTTGCCTTTGCTAAAAGGAGATACTGCATGTTGCCTTAAAAACCCCACAGCATAAATGCTGACAAATCCACAGTTATTATACATGTGATGTTTGCAATAATAAAAATTACATTACGAAGTAATCATTATTGCAGTTAAAATTTAGTATTTGTTGTTCTCTAGCACTGCAACTGCATCTAATACCAACATCACAACACGCATCTATCTAAGTCTTTAAGTTGAATTTGTTGGTAAGTTGGAACAATAATAATACAGCACATAATAGTAATATTAAAAATAACCACTCAGGGCACTGTACTGGACCTTGAGCTGATGAATAGCTGAAGCCACACAATGTTTTCACGTGTGCGTTCGTTATTACACACCATTATTTACCTCAGAAATTTAATAGGCTTTGTGGCAGTCCGTTTGGATGTACAGGTTGTCCGTCGAACATTCTTAACCTGCCTGTACTTCAATTTCTTTTATATTACCTACCACTGTAAAGAGTCATAGTGATTATCAGTAAAAATGACTGAAAAATTAATTCGATTTACCGTACTTTATACACATTTATCATGTCCACCACTAAACTTCTGGGTGCCTCACCTCCCAAGTCCCCTCATATGACTGCTTCTTCAACCTCATGGCCCAGTTTTCGGGGTTAGCATCCGAGCAGTGGTTCATGCTAAGGATGACGGGCCGGGTTAGCACCACGCCTGGCGGTCCACAGCTCACAATGGGGCTCAGCAGCGTCTGGCAGCCAGCCAATGGTAATCTGGATCGGAAGATGCAACAGAAGGTCTTACAAGGGTAAACAGACACAGGACAAACTCAATCAACTCTACTTCCTACCTACAAATGCATTTGAAGGTAACAAATTAACAGAGATTTCAACAACGAACAAACGAGTGTATTTTAATGATACTGAAATGCCACTGCTACAGCATTTTTGCTATGAAATCCAACTCTGAGGTACCTCATATTTTTGGTAGCTGTATGTTGAATATTTAGAGAGCAGAACCGGACTATGTTCGGTCGATAAAATGCAATGAAAGCTGCCTAGCATTGTTTGTTTATAACAGGGAATAATCAGTACGAAAGAGGAATGGACCTACCGTACATCTTCCTTCCGCTGAACAGTCAGATAAATCTCATATATCTTCCCTCTGGGAATCGCCTCAGGGGGAATAAGCAAGCTGATTCCTGAAAGCAAACAAAGGAGGCAATGGAAGCACGAGGCCATGCTTGGTTTTCTGTGGGAGAGCGCTACCTGGGCATTTTAAGAAGGGTCAGACAAAACCAAATTCAGCTAACCAAAATAAAGGTCAGAGGTAGCTTGTTCCACGCATATTGCTACAACTACTAAGACTCCACATATTCTCCGACCATCCAGCCTTATAAACAGAGAGGTACACATAACGGTCAAATTTAAAGACACCTTGATACATACAGTTCAGACTGAGATTCAGCCTCAAAATGGATTTGAATAGAGCAAATGGGAATGTTCTAGCAAAACTGTACCGCTGTTGTGCAATTTTCTCCCAAAAAGTTCAAATTAAAGCATAGGTTTGGCCAAGGGAATATTTTACAGCAATAGCGCTTGAAAGGTACGCCTGCTTCCCTGAGATTGCAGAATATGCAGTTCAAAGCAAAGAAAATGGTGCGATGTGGTCAGAGTAAGGGGAAAACTGCAAAGGCAATTTACACATGTGAAATGGTTTCTCTCAGTAGGATGAACTTTAGGCCATTCGGCTGAAGATAAAAGGCCACTTCAAAGATCCAATATTCCACTTGTCAACATTCACCGCTTCACCAAATAATCTGCTTAATCTGTTAAGACCAAATAGTGTCTGAATGAATTAGAAGTCTACGTTGGTGTGTTTCGCTTGAATGTGAACAACTGAAAAATACTTTTTTACATACATGCCAGATTAATAACAGTTTATGAAATGTGCAAACATATGGTACATTTGTTAAACTGCATGTTCTTTGACATATACAGTACAGGCTAAGAAACATCTCTCTAGCAATCAGGCAGGTCAAAAAATCCAATGGACCCGCATGCTTTAACATTGTGTGACCACTAAATGAAATTATTAAATTACCTTGCTCTACGGACATTATGTGTTATGATACCGGTTTTCCACAATGACATCTCTCGCATTTTCACAACTAGGCAAGACATTTCCTTAAAATTAGACCTTACCATATAAACCTGTCCACCGAAGTGCATTGAAAACTGACTGAACCAGAGGCCGAGTGATAAAATGGCTTTTGCCCGGAGCCTGACACGTAATGTGAGAGGGATAAGTAGCCATCATGACCGACAGAGCTGCAGGCTTTCACAGGAGTAATGTGCCGTGGGCTCCCAGAGGTGATAAAGGAATAACCATTTTAGTATTGGTTCGCCAAATCACTGGGTAGTAGTTAGAGGTCAACATCTTGTTATGTCTTGATTATACCTTTCACTTTTGCAAAGCAGCATCAGATTGCTGGAGCCATCAGAGGTTTACTGTAGTGTCTGAAAGGTACAGATGTAAAAGCCCTCATATTACTCATTACGGAAAATTCATTGCCTTTATTTAACTGTAAATACGGTTTGTTCAACACTTTACACTGAGGTGTTGTTTAAAAGTGCTTTATAAATAAAACTGACTTATTGATTCATCTCCAAACTTATATGAATCCACACGTTTTTTAAGCAGTGCTACATTTTCTTTCTTTAAGTCTGATTTTGTTGGAAAAAATAATTTTCACATAGCTATAACACTTTGTCACAAAAACATAATCTAAAACAGCAAATTAATTCTGAGAAACATCAGAGTCCAAACATAATGTAACTCTTCTCAAAACGGATTGTGTTACGATCATCTACAACACAGTGATTGTCTTCTTTATTTTAGCTGTTCATTAAAGGAAGATTCACTGATAATCACAGTGCAAATACAGAGACTTCTTAAAGATAAAAAAATGCTAATATAAACAATGTCATTTACATAAAAAATGTATCGCTTAAATGAGGTCAGGTGGATCATTATCATCTGTTAACTTTACATAATGGGTAGGACTTATGTATGCAAGGCAAGAAAAAGTTACAGCCTCTGTTTCTGGTCTCATGAATGCTCTAGTAGAGTATCACTTACTCTTCCGTAAGTATGCTGTTCTAAGTAATTTTACATTTTATACAAAGGGTGCATGATGAATATTTTATAGAAAAATGACGGTAAAAAAGCATGAAATACTATGGTAAGCCACACTATTGAGATTAACATTTTTCCATAGATTTAACAGGATGTTATAGTTATTTAAATATTGTATTACTTGATTGAAAAGCATGCTATACTATACCAAGCATGCTATACCATACAGTGACCAAAAAGTTTCCTCTTGGCCATTCCATGTCATTTTTTTGCGCATACCTGCATATCTGTAGGCGAAACAGACCTAGACTGTGGATTTACCTGTGTTTGGAATAGTGAGTCGCCCTCCAAGGAAGTTGAAAGTGCCGTAGGAGGTGCTGGCAGTGTCGCGGGGCAGGGTTTTGAAGTAGGTCTGAGTGGAGAGGCGATTCATAAAGTCCGCTGGATCCGATGGCAGTTTGCCGTTGTGAAGAGTGTGAGAGCTGTTAGGCAGGGGGTCTAGAAGAGGGCCGTTGGTCACCGAGAACTTGCTGGCTGCCTCGTGTCGAGATCGGAGGCTACCTTGATAGCTGCTTGTGGTGGTGGTGAGATCAGGCTGGATGGTAAGCAAATGGGAGTTCTCTATTAGAACAAAAACAGACAGACTCCAGTGAAAATCTCCAAGGGCCACAGAGGGTAAAATACATTAAACAGCTCCGTTGACAAGAAAGCCCACCCAAACGCAAAAAAAACTTGATTGCTCTCATGTTACACATGCATGTAAAGCTTACGATTCATTCTTAAACTCATGAATTTTCCCTTCTCCTCTATTGAATGCAGTCTTAAAGATTAATTCAAAATTACATATAGAGGAAACTTAGTAGTCACAGCACTGACAGCTTTCATTATGCTGTTAAACAGAACGATGATTATGAAGTTACATATCTCTGTCTTTATAGATATTTCTAATGATTAAAGTAACTTGCAGCCAAGAATTTCGCTATGTGCTTCCTGCAAATCAAAGGGACGTACATGTAAGCGCAATTGAATTGTTTGTACATTTTACAGCATTTTACAACAGAAAAGTCAGGCTTCAAAATATTTTTTTTGTCACAGAACAATATTACATTAAAAGGGAGCCTTTATTATGGTACAGTACATGTTGTACTTATTGGTTACAGAAGAACAATGTGAGTCTTTCATTGAATCCTGTCGCTAAAATCCACTGTTTCATTTCGGTCGGCCTAATTTGGAGAGTTTGTGTATCTGGTGTATCTGGCTGACCTACTTCAGCACTGGAAACAGGAATTCCAGGGAAGAATGATCAGCTACCCAGCTAACCTGGAGCATTACAAGAAAAGTTTGGAAAAAAATACTTTCCTAAGATTACATGATGGGGAAAAGTGTTTTTTTGTCATCACACTGGACATTACTTTCCATACTGGATATTTGGGAAAATGTTATACACGTATTTTATCTTCAGTCCTTCACTTATTGAAATTTACTAAATACAGTGACATGCTGTTTCTCATTGTGTGTGTGTGTGTGTGTGTGTGTGTATCTATACACACGCACAGACATACATATATACACATATGAATATAATGAGATTATGAGACATGCCTTGTAAATCCACTGGAGAATTCTGTAATGATGTGAGATGTTCACCAAACATCATGACTGTTATCATTAAAAGGAATTCTGCTAGAGCTGCTTGTGCAAATTGTTGCCCCTTCTGGGACACAGCATTCTGTGAAATTATCAAGCACTCTGCTTGTCACCTTTGAGCTGGCAGTGAGAGGTGGGGGTGGATCTGGGGACTCCCCAGGGAGTTCCACCTTCCTTCCAGGTGTGCCCTAGCTACTGTATATAGCAGGCAGACGGTGCTGCTCCTGTTGGCAGTGCACCAGATGAAGGCACCTGGGAGAGGCTACTAAACTGGAAAATCTTGTGGGGTGGGTATCAGCTGCTACTGGGCGCTATTCCCCCCAGTGGCCTCTATGAGAATGGGCACACTTGCTTAATTGTTGTCTCTTTGACTCTGAAACACTCTTGATTGCCCTGTAAACCTGGCAGCTTCATGGAATGGATGGCGGACGCCATTAACCACTCCCTCGAGTCTTTCTGGGGCATCTTTCTGGCATTCAGCATGGCACGGGTGGCTTGCTTTACCCTTGTGCTGGCAGTGAAAAGGGTACAGTGCATTACCTTCATGGTTAAATCTTTAATTTTCAGATTCCTTGATCCTGCTGGAAAAAAATAGCAAACTAACCCTCTGTAAATGATTTTACTGTGGATCCTGTTCCTTGAGGGAGGCAGTTACCAGACACATGGCACGCGTGCAAACCCTTTATACAATTGGGGAAGGCAGAGCATATACCCATAAAATATTCCTTCCCGTCTGATACACGGCATGCCACATTATGAAAAACGGTCTCTCTAGCCGTAATTCCCAATCATTCAAGGGTGTGAGCCAAAGTTTTATGACCATTTCATTTTCAACAAATTGCTTTTGTCTCTTTTCTGGCAGTTTGCCAGCTAGATATGACATTCAGTAAAGCACTGAACCTCATAACTTGTCATCTGGGTTTTCAGTTTGTAAATGTGTGAGGAAATGCGTGAACTTCTGTCGATTTACATCTACATCTGGTACTGCGAAATTTAGCAATGTCATCTTTATGTATTATGATGAAAAAGGATATTTGGTAATACATTACTTGACAGGGCACAAATACTTAGTAATAACTCAGGTATTGCTGAAGTACAAATCATGAACAAATCCTGAACAAATATAGTCACTACTTGAGATAAGATGTCTATTTATTAATGATAAACTGGATTAGTATTTCACTTGTGTTATTCATGACTTGTTCCTTCTTGAGTTCCTTAGTATTCCCTTCAGTAGTTTCTTCAGTAGTTCACAAAGACATACATAATTAACAGATATACAAATACAGTAACTGTTTGGAATGACAAATGCATCATTCATTAATGATAAATATGAGAAGTATTTAATTGTCTCAATAATAGTAACAAATAAAATATTTATAGATGATAAAAGATGCATCAGGATTCATTAATGATGAATTAACATGTGATCAGTATGTAACTAAGACTTAGTTTGTGGTTAATTAATACATAAGAAATAGTATAATACTATATCATTAGTACCCCATCAAGTAAATTGTTACTGGATATTTACTTGAAAGAAGCATTTATGCAAAGTTTGCAGCAAATGTTTAAATGTAAGCGCCCATCTGATCTCAGTCGTCCCAAAACTCAAAACTATGCTCAGCCAGGAAGTGTCCTTTATTCCGACACAAAACATCAGACAGCCGGCAAATGCATGTAGCTTTGTAACTTAAATCCAATTTTCAGATAAACGAAGGGACAATGACATGCACCACACAAGCTAGCTGACCTGAAAGATTGACCCTGTTGGCAGAATTGAAAACCACTGCCTGCTCCGGCAGGTTAAGCTCCTCTGAGAGTCACACACCTGGCTTGGTGGGTTTGATGCCCACTGGCTGGAAGCCAGTGGTGAGTATGGAGGAGTCGGCCACGTCGGCATCCAGGCCCTCCTTCTTACGCCGGTAAACCAGGACCACCACGATCAGCAGCAGCGTCAGGCAAAGAGCCACGGCCACGATGCCCACATACAAGGCCACGTCCTCCGGGCCTGACACAGCTGTCCAGGCGGAAAAGACAGATAAAATCAATGGACACAGAATAATCAATATAATACATTTCTTATGATATTTCTGCTCAGAATACCACACACAGTAAAACTCTGTTTTGTTCCCGAGCTTCACAGGAGCCCTATCAAATACTGAAATCCTGCAAAAGGACAACACAACTGGAATTAACATTCTACGTAAGCAGCCGTTTGCATCTCAGAATAAATGTGTTAATATTTTAAAGATGTGTGAAGCCCACCTTCAGCCCTTTCTGACAGTCTGCAGGCACTTCACAGCAGGAGCAGGTTACACTCATGAAAGTGAAAATGCATCTTCTAAATGGCATAACCAAGGTGTCTGTACCTGATCGTAATATTCAGAGGAAACTAACTGACTGCAGTTACAGTAGTACTGCTGTATTGTAGACACTAGTTACATTTATAGTATGCAATATGACTGAATTGTATAACGCACAACATATAATATCAGGTGTAATACCAGGAATGAGGGTCACAACATATTCATTAAATTAATTCAATATTAATTGACAAAATTAATCATTAATTGAATGCATTACTGTATTCACTACATGTTTACACATGAATTATAAAGTATTAATGTTCAGTAATGCTCTTAGAAATCAAAGAGAAATCAGCATTTCATATGATTTAAGTTTTCCATCTGTGTCATTTTATGGATTTACAGTATGTACTGATAAAACTAACTGTTCGAGGAAAGGGCCATTATTAAGAAATTCTTTGTATGTAAAAATGTAGAGGTGATATGTTCAGTGTTTTCAACAAAATACTTTACTACACGATTCATACCCACACACAGAGAAATGTAATGTATTAATTCATTTTATACCTGTTTCATAAATATAAAATATATTAAAATAATTTATTTTGAAATTCACTCCGATTGGGGAAATGCTTAAATTTTAACTATTTGACATTTTCACTACCTAACATACATATCCGGTACATACCATTAAATTTCTATTATATTATATTATCAAATGATGTTATTAATGTTAAATTATGGCCTGTGCCAGCCATTCTACAATAAAACGAAATGGTAGCATATTGCGTTGTATCAAACTATACACTAAATTTAATGGGACGCGCTATTGAATTTGACAGGCATTTTTAGAGAGGCTGCTGCATAATGCCATCATTACCACACATGGATCAGTGCTACAAAGCGTCCCTGAAAAGCTGCTGGACATTCTCTGTGCTATTTGTCTAGTTTGTTTATAGAATAAAAAGCCAACAGTAAAGTTCAAGCAGCTAAGAGCCAGATGGCCAGCACTCAGGGACTTTCATCTTCCTAAGAAGATCCTCACAAACAGTTTATGTCATTGGCCAGTTTGGACGGCAATCGTGTGAATAGTGGACTCCTGGCTTTCAAAGAACTTGTTCTGTTTGTCCGTTTTGACACAGCAGATGCAACAGTCCAGTGTGTAGTTATATGATGTACCGTAAGCTTGGATTAATGGAGGCACTGACATAACTGCTCAGGGCAAGTGATCCTCTGTTCCTATGTGAAAAGGGCAGATATTTCCCCCTATAGCCTAATAATAATAATAATAATAATAATAATAATAATAATAATAATAATAATAATAATACAGCTGAGAATACATTCCAAGACCTACTGTGGAAAGTAGCAAACAACATATATAATGTTTTTTGTGTACATACATACCTACCTATGTAAAGTTTAATTTATAAACAACACACAATAAGACCATGTACAACAATGACTAATAAATTAAACAATAACAACAATATACTGCAATAAAAGTTATGTGAATGTGGTCTCTCTCTCTTTCTCCTTCTCATTCTCTTTCTCTTTCTCTCGAATGAATGAACGGGATTCTGACATTTTTGCTTAATCCTCAACAGACAATGAAACAGTGGAAAATGTCTGAAAGAAATTAACCAGCTAACACCCATCGAACACTTCTCTGTAGTGTTTTGGGGTATCGGCAGGAAGTCCCTGGGCCTGTGTGACAAAGTGAGATTTGTCGGTTAGCTAGATAACTTGTCGGATTTAATGTATCCCCATTTAAATTATCTTCATCTTTGTTCACTTACGTTTCAGCCCAGACTACCTTAAATATGACTTGAAAATGCAGCTTGGTGACACAGGCTCACTGTCTCATGTAAACAAGATACTTAAATAACCACCCCCCGTTGCCTTATAGCCCTCACCACACAAACACTGCTAGAGTCCAACTGGCAGTTAGCTTTGTCTGGGCCCTCACCTTCGCAATGGACTCTGGACTTTCAGGTCCACTCTGCAGAAAAGCTACAGGTTTCACTCCTAGCTTTCTGCCACCACTGTCCTTGTCCACCAGGCAAGGCCAAAACTCAGAATACCAAACCCTTTCATTAGCACAGGCAGAGTAAGATTTGTATTTGCAAGGATATTGTCTCACTTCTCCCTAAAGTCACATTCCCACTGGTGTGTCTCCTCATCGAGGATCTTCTTGGTCAGATTCTCTCCAGATGAAGCACCCTGCCATCCGCCATTTTATCTTGTCACTCTAGCCCGATCCTCTCCTCTTTTACCACATACCAAACATTAAAATATTACAACATATGATGAACATGATATTTACCTTCCTAAAAGTTAGGGGACCATTGCTAAGGGACACAACTTCAGAAATTTTTATATTGCTTTGATATTTGGATGAAGTCCGAGTGAGTGTAGATGAACTTGGGAATATAATTCCTGCAGCTATAGCAAAGACCTAGCCTAGACACACCCTGGTCTGTGTCTTTGAACTCCTTGGGAGTTATAATTGATTATATTTATCTAGCCTGAGACTCTACGTAGAGCCACTGAGTTGCCTTGGGTGAGGGTCTTACACTGGCTGAACGCTGCGTGTGAAGTGGAAATGACGGTGGCGGCTGTTCCTTGGAGAGGTGACTGACACTTCAAACTGCTACAAGAAGCCGCAGGCAGAGGAAATGTTGCATGTTACAAGAAAAATCCCTGCTCACGGTCACCTACCCTGCCCACTCCCACTGCCAGCATGGAGGTGGGGGGGTGGGGTACTTCTCAGGAACTCACAAGTATGTCTTTTTTAACACTTGTGGGTCAATGGATGTGCAGGAGTTAACAATCCACAGCGATAAAAGCTACTGGAACAAGAAATCAAAGTCTCACATTGTCATTTTGTGATTTTATGACTGTCAATCAAAATGATTCAAAAACACTTCACTTGGAATGCAGTGATCTTTATGAGGACAGTGCTCATGCAGTGATCTTTACGAGGACAGTGCTCATGCAGTGATCTTTACGAGGACAGTGCTCATGTTCTGGGAAGCATGGCAACTGAACTTGTGAACACCACCATTAATTATGATATAATAACTGAATGTCACAAACTCTTGCTGGTATAATATATGCATATTTATATCATCACAGGAGAGTTTCTGAAGATATAATGCACAAACAACTGAAGAACAGATTTGTGCTCGACAGTTTAAAATCATTTATAATGTGCATAGTTGATGCAACTCTAAGCTCTTAAATATTTCAAAGTTCATTATACAAATTAAAGCAATAATCATTTCATGCCGTCCTAATTTCCCCTGGCTCAGTTTTCCAAATTAATGTTTCTTGGAGTAAAACATAAATGCTGCTTATTTTATCCCTTTTTTGCCCTCTAACACCTGGTTGAAATTTGCATATTGGCCATAAGCCAGAATTTTTCATTATTTCTCCAGACTGCCCAGGGATAGTGGCATCTCATCGTGGGATCGCACTGCTATGAAAAATGCCATCACTCCAATCTGTTAGGTCTAGTGCTGGATTTGCTAGGAATAAATGCTCCAACCTCTGACCCCATCTCTCTGTTTAAGAGATCAGAAAGCCAGGAATTATTAAATGTGATGTGAACTTTTCAGCTTAATGACGGAAAGCATTAATGTCTCTGGGCTCACTCCCAGCTCACTAGGTAGAGATTTGCGAAAGGCTCACAGAAAAATTGCAGATTAATTTCACATATTGTCAGGAAAGGACAATCTGAAGTTACTTATCTGATTCTCTTACTTTTTGAGGATACAATGTTACCTTTATTTTTTGGGGGGGTTGATCCTGAATCTTTATCGATGCAAGATGAAAAGCCATTTCTATTGAAAGTGAAAGAAAGCTAAAAATGCCTCAAATGCTGAGTGTAAATATTGAAATGCTAATTTCTGGAAGAGAGAATTGTGTGGTAAGATGTACAGCCTTATAAAACAATAAAAATAACAAATAGAAAATCCATAAACATCCCTAATGTATTTACTGTGTAATGCAAACATAAAACTGCTTTCCAATGTGAGGTTAATTATTTAAAAATCTAAAATAAAAGCACTTATGATAATAATAAAAGAATATCTTAACTGGAAGAAAATAAGTATTTTATATTAAGGCATCAAAAATTAATAGCCATAAACAATGAAAAAAACTATTATTAAATACTTTTGTTTTTTTAATTTCAAAGATCATTTTACACATGAACTCTATTTTATTTAAAACATAGAAATATGTTTTGTCAAATTTATACCAAATAAAATGCTAAATGTATCTCAGTTTAGAATAATTAATGTTATATAATCTCGGGATATCTTCTTTATTTTGTTGTGGAAATGTGATTGTCTGTTTTGTTAAGGCTAAATCCTACAACAGGTCTGTGGCAATAGGCTGCATTAAGAGGACATCCCATAATTCAGAGCTGTCATGGCTCCCATACACTTTCATTTAAATTTTTTCTTCAGATATTTTACACATTTTTTATTCAAAATAATCTTCTTTGATATTAGAAAAATACAAAAAAACTTAAGAAGTTTCAATTTCTTTTCAATAACTGCATTATATCCAGTATATAAGGACAAAGGTGTGCTGAAAACTTTACATGTATGACCCTTCACTGGATATGCAGTTGGAATATGGATTTTAAAGACAGAATTTGAGAACTGCAACTCTCTAAAATAGTAGTTGGTACTTTCGGCATAATGGATGTGGTTTTAAAAGTCCCATTTCTTAGTTAAACCAAATCCATATTCTATGTGGAGACTGTATGTTTTAGCAAAGTAAGCAATGGCACTTTTGGTGTCGTACGCTAAACAGAGTAAAACGGGAACAGGAATTTGATTGACAGATAAGAACACAAAACTCAGACTGATCTGCAAGAAACTTGAACAAAAGTGAGAATGAAGAATAGTAAAAGAAAAGGTATGAAATGAAAATACATGCATGTCAGCCTATTTATCTGACTTTACCTATCAACTTTGGATTTGATTTCCTCCCATTCGCTTTGGCATATATTACCCTGAACACACTTTAAGCCACAATATCCACTGCCTTCTTACGTAATATCCAAAGCTGACCATGCAGAGAATATCTGGCAACAGTCTAGCTCCCTAGAGCAGGTATTTCACTTATAACAATGAATCTGCAAACCATTTTCTGCGGACTCTCATTATCAAATGTCCCCACAATGTGATTAAAACCTGCTATTTTGACCTTGTGGGGACATTTTTTTTTTGGTCCACACAAGGGGAAACTCAATTTTATAAAAAAAAATATGAGAAAGCCATTAAAGAACTAAAAATTCCACAGTTCTTGTGTTTTGTTTGGTTACTTGTGGTTAAGGTCAAGGCTGGGTGGGGGTCAAGGTTGGGGTAATGTCCATAGACATGAATGGAGAATCCCCACAAAGATTTTGATACCTATTCTGTGTGTGTGTCTGTGTGTGTGTGTGTGTGTGTATACACACAGACATGTATATAAATGAAATGCAATGAAAGCTACATCCCTGTTTATACATTTACCAAAAGATTCACACATTTGGCAATTGGTGTCTATAGAGAGAACCTCATTGTCAGAAGATTTGCAGGATATCACTGTGTTGTGTGTTGATTGACATTTTTTTCCAGCCTTAAAATTTCATTCTGAGAGCTGTGGAGTAGTAATCCTGCGGCAAAGTTAAACATTCAAGGGCTACAGAAGGCTATATTGCTAAGAACAGTACTGATGTTTCTTTGTAAATTTCCTGTTTGAGTATATAGTTTATTTAAGACTGTCGTGTTCCTTTTTCCTCATATATGGGGGTGCCGTCCGGCGAGCGGCCCGACTCACTCTGCGGACAGAGCTCACTGGTGCAGTTCTGCGACTGGAGGTCTATGCCCTGGCAGTCCTTGCCGCCGGTGCCGGGCATGGGCTGGCTGCACTCACGGCTCCTCCACATCGTGCAGTCTGCTCCGCAGGCCGACCACTTGCTCCACTCGCTCCAGCCTCCATCTACTGGTCACAGACACAGACTCCGGGGTCAAACAAACAGTTCCTCTGTCATTGGTAAATTCATCACATCATAACACCGTCCCGACATCATCGGCCAATCACTGACACTGCACTCGCAGGATCTGTCATCTGGCTGTAGTGACATGGCAGCAATCTATGTGTTGAGAAGTTGTTCTTTTTTTGGGCAGAATCGCTATGTATTAATGACCCCCCCCCCCTGGTCAATTCAGAGGCGGTGACTGATGTGCAAAGACAATCTTTTAAAAGTAACGCTATTTGGTGCTGTTATGTGAAAACGAAACAACAGATAATTCCAATGCTGTCAAAATGCAACTTTTGCATTGCCCCGCTGTGTCTTCACATTGCATTAAAGTGTGGAACAAATGCTATCGGCCTCCAAAATTTGAGCCTTCCCTGGGCTATTAGCACAGGAGTAGATCATTAGCGTGGGGATTTATATCAATGGCCTCACCAATGAACCTTGGTCAGGAAGGCTGCAGCGCTACAGCTGAAATGGCACACATCTGAAAACTATATAGCACAGGAGAAAATATGAAGTGAACATATCTTCTAGAACAGGGGTGTCAGACTCCAGTCCTGGGGGGCCGGTGCCCTGTGAAGCTTATTTCTTTCTCTGTTCCACCACAAATGATTCAGCTCAAGTGCTGTGTGCTAATTAGCACAAGGAGGTGAAGCAGGTGTGTTTAATGAGGGGAAACCCAAAAATGTGCAGGAGTTTGACACCCCTGTTCTAGAAGAACGGAAGAACCAGCAAATGAGGCACATTCAAAATGGTGGACCAGATAGGCAGGGAAGAATGTAAGCACCTGACCAGGAGAACGCAACGCCATGAAGCTCAGAGGTTTACACTGATCCTGACTAACCAAGAGAAGTAATTTCCAGAATGAGAGTTATTTGGAGGCTCCACTGGAGGGTGACATAGGGAGTGATATTCAGACTGATGTCACTCCAGTTCCTGGGAGGTTACTGGTGGGCTAATGTGAACACAGTCAGTAATGAGCTCTCTTGAGGGCAATTGGTCTTCCATGAATTGAAAATAGAGCAAAAGCAGAGTTACAGAAGACCACTACCAATCAGAACTGAGCATAGTGCTTTGCTTATCATTAACTTAGCGGTTGTTGTGAGTAATTTACAGGCCAGAAAGCAGGGCTCTAATGGAACCTCTCTGCCTTAGTTCTCTAATAACCTATCTTTGGTAAATAAATAGCGATGTGGAAATGCAGTCTATTAACCAAGGCTGTAATGAATAATACAGTGATCTAGTCATGCTCTTTGAATCATGAAAGGGAATTTTATAATTATACGATCAGTGAGCTTACCTAGTCATACACATAGGTTGGGTCATGATGATGATCTGACCATGAGCTTTATCTTAATGATTAGCGCTGGCTGAAGGACCTTCGCTAATCAGGTTATTATGCTTGTTTGATGCACAAACACATGGGTGGGAAGGTTCTGTTCTTCAGCCAGCTGCCCAGGACGTAAAGTGAAATGAGTTAAAAATGTGTTTTTAATGAATACATCATAATGCACACTGCTGTAGTCTTTCAATTCACTAACATCATCCTTCTGGAAAAAAAATAATAAAAAAAAATATTGCACACATGCCACCTTGATTTCCCCATATTGATTTCAGGGAGGTGGACAAGGAAGGACAGCCCATCCACAAAATGAATGAAAAACAGGTAACACGTCTCGGTAACACGGAAGAAAAAGACATGGGAAGAAAAAAGGTATACAGTGGTACCTCAGAACTCGATTTTAATCCGTTCAGAACTCCGGATCGAATCCTAAAAAGTTCGAGTTGTGATCGAATTTTCCCCATAAGAAATAATGGAAAACCAATTAATTGGTTCCCGGCTTTTTTTCAGCATTTAAACACAAAATGAACCGGATAAAACAAGAAGAGCATATACTGTACTAAACACATCTAAGCACGTTTATCAAAACAGTAATTTGTAAAGTAAGAAAATAAATGTATCCAAACAATGTGTCCTGCCCCGATCGTCCGCTCGTTCCGTGTGCCACGCCCCCTCGTTAACCCCCGTGTGGAATCCCCGTGTGATCAGCTGTTTCTGGTTGTTGTCATTAGTCCTCTGTATTTCGTCCGCGTTTCAGTTTGTTTCCTCAGTCCGGTCATTGTATTGTCCGTCTGCGTTTTGCCTGCCTTACCTGTAATTAAACCCCGTATTCCCCGATACCCTGACGTCTGCGCCTTTGTCTCCGTTCCATCCCGCTCGGCACAACAATATTATTATAATTAAACGTATTAATGGTTTATTATTATTAAAATAATGAATAAGAAATCTTTATTTTTAAATGTATATTTATTTATATAATAATAATTACTGTTACTGTCTCGTTGACTAAATGTATTTTTACTGTCTAAATATATTTATTCAGCTTGTGTAAACATGCACGATGCTATCACAGCAAATGCGAAGCTGAGACTGAAGCGTTACCCTTAGTTTCTGCATGACAGACGTGCCGCGTGACTCATTTCCCCGCACATACAAGTTATCTTAGGTCGGCGTTCACGGTTTGACTTCTGAGATTCAGATCGAGCTCTAGGTAATTTTTTTTTCGAACTGGTTGGTTCGACTTTTAAGAAATTCGAGTTGTAATGAGTTCGAGAACTGAGGTACCACTGTACATATAATCTGTGCTCCCATGGATGCCTGCTGGTAATTAATAGATAAATAAATAAATAAGAAAGAAAGAATGAATGAATGAATGAATGGATTTTTGGGACATAAAGTATCACAGCTACTGTCACTTTGCAGAAGACTCCCGGAAACATCCAGAAGAGGTGGAATGTCTGATTTTGGGAAAGAATATTTAGTAACACTTTACATTAACTGCATTTTCATAATGCCTTTATAATGCATTCGTAGAACATTCAGTGTAGCTTGATAATCAATCTGCAATGCATTCTTAAAACATTCATAAGCAGCATGGGGGTACACCTTAACATCCGAACATACCTTAACATCCGATCATACCTTAACATCCGAACATACCTTAACATCCGAACATACCTTAACATCCGAACATACCTTAACATCCGATCATACCTTAACATCCGAACATACCTTAACATCCGATCATATCTTAACATCCGAACATACCTTAACAGCTTTAATGCACATTTATCACAAACATTATATCATTAGGCTTATATGATTTTAATATTTGTTATCGTCACCATATAATGTTTGTTATTAATGTGTATTGAAGCTGTTAAGTATATTGGGATGTTAAAGTATACTTCCGTTCCGCTTATGAATGTTCTAAGGATGCAGTATGAATGTGCACTGGATGTTCTATGAATGTACATTGAATGCATTATGAAGGTGCAGTTAATGTAAAGCATTACCGAATATTTCTGACTGAAAAGGTACAGGAGTTAATTTTTTTTTAGAAATTATCTACACATTTTGATGCACATCACATTAGGGATTAGGAATTCCTCTTTATAAAGCAGGAAGCTAGACAAGGGATGTACTGACAACACCCTGATTTCAATACAAAACAAAATGAATATAGATTATGCATATATTGGAGACTGAGGGTCAAGGCACACTGAGATTGTGATACAACTAATATGTAACAGGAGAAAAAAAAACAATAGTTGGGATGGATGAGTGTGAGATGGATGGATGAGTGTGAGATGGATGGATGGGTGTGAGATGGATGGATGGATGTGCGTAAACATACGCATCACTCATTAACCTTGTTTCTTACAAATGTTGCTCCCAAACTGCTGTCCAACAGTTAGGAATTTTACATATTTACCCATCAGAGGTTTGCCTATACGAAACATATATAGAGGGCAAAGTTTCACACTGTAGTTTTTCAAGCGAGAAACACACATTCAGAAACACATCCATCAGCATGCCAGCAGACTGCAATCTCAGACCAGTTTACACTGACTTAAGTGCCGATAGGTGCACTTATCCAGTAGGCATACAGGGTCACAATAAGCTAAGAGCCCATGTTAGGAATCATGGGGGATGAGACAGGGGCACCTTAGACTGGCTGCCAGTCCACCACAAGACACTTACATCCACATGCACTCATTCACACGCTATGGGCAACTGAGAGGCACCAATTCACGTTACCCATGTACAGATATGAAGTCCTTGCAAACTCGCACACTAGCACACAGAGTCAGAAATGGGAATCCAACTTCAATCGCTGAGAATTATCAGCTCCCATCAATGTATGCATCCTCAATTGTTTGCTGTTACTAATTCTTTACACTGCTGAGTTTAATTACTAGAACAAATTCATCTACTGCTGGATTGCCCCTATCTCTACTTACAAATTAGGCAAGTTCCTGCCCCAATTCCACACAGATTCTAGAACAGATCCCAAAACAGCAGCCACCATAACCCTCCATCTTCAACATCCTCCTTCTCACTGGCCCAGAGTCAGAATCTGCGCGCCTACACAGTGGCTGCATCCATATCAACAGGCAGCACATTCCATAAATGTAATAAACACTTGCAATATCTGAATTCATTTTAGGTAATTTACCCTTGGCTAAAAAGTTTGGCTCATTGCTGATTTTCAATTATGCAGCACAACAGGTATTCTAGGGGAGAAACGTTCCTATGAAACTGTACTGTAATACAACAACAAAGAAGCAATTCCTTTTTGACATGTTGTCAAGGGCAATACTAAAGGGCACCCAGCTGATTTTCATTGACTGGCAGGGGGAACTATTTGATTCCCATGTACTTGCAATCACGGGGCCAGTAAGCACTGCTTCAAGTTGTTTGCTGGAAGATGAGGGCAGGGAGTGATTACTACCAGCGTCAGAATGCAAGACCCCTGCCTAAACGACTCATTCGCAATCACATCCCTTTATATCTTGAAATCAACAACATGGAAAAGAATAACAATCTCACATTACATTTCAAAAGGAAAAGCGGCACCCAAAAATCAAAGAAACAAAAAACTCTTCACACTATATATGATATTATCGATGTGATATTATTTATTCAAGCATCCCACCTGGGATGTACCTCAGTCTTGTGCCCCATCCTACCCGGGGCAAGCTTCCAGCCCACTACTGTGATCAGGATAAGACATTGGAAGATGGATGGATGGATGGATGGGTAAATGGATGTATGGATGATTTATTCAAACAGTCCATAAGAAAAAAATAATCCCCTCCATCTGCCACGGACATGAAGCACTGCCAAATGTATATACAGTCACAATTACGGTTCGAAAATATAAGAAAATGTACTGCACTGTGCATGTACAATGCTTTTTGTAATTTTTTTTCCTAAACAATGCATTATAACAACCACTCTACTGTTTTACATAGATTTTACATTGTATAGGCACAATTCTGTAATCTAAGCATGATTTAAAATATAGGACAGGTTGGAAATAGCTGTATATGCAATGTAAAGTGGTACTTTTATATAAGGGTTCAGAACGTACGAGGTTTTGGCGTATCACGGTGGGCTGTGGAAACAGCTGACCACATAAGATGCAGGAGCACAGTAGTGCCTTAAATGCCATCCTACAGAAGAATTATCAGTCATTTCATAAATAAGATTCTGCCAAGATGTCAGTATTGACTAGTCTGTCATATTTCCATTGCATCTTGTTAAAGCGCTGCAATACTTCCTGTAACTGACAGCATTTTTAATACAATGAATGATTCCAGTAATTTGAATATAACAGCAGTCTTCAGATGTTTGCCAACCCTTTGCAACCCAGATTTATCTTACATGACGTGTGTATTACTGATAAATAGTGGTTTGCCGGGAAAAAAGCTTCCACTTCACTGATTTCTGTGCAGCACAGCAAATCTTATTTTCTTCTCCTTTCTGCATACGTAAGGATGAACACCGATTTGCTAACTGTATATTGTTCTCCCAAATCTGCCTCAGTGCTGATGAATACCTCCCGAGGCCAGTGACAGAACTAGGAATGCCTACCTCAACGTGCCCAAGGTGTGGGAGCCATGCCGTGCTGCTGGGGGCGCTGTCTGAATGCAGTTAATCTGTTTTGATGATATTTACTTAGGGCTGAATTATTGTATATGTGGAGTCTCTCCTAAGGAGGACAGATTAAAGGAAATCCAGGTCCTAGGGGTATGATATTCTGAGCTATAGTTTCTACTCCAGAATGGCTGCATGTGGTGATCGCCAAGGAGACGGAATCTATAAGCAGAGAATCAAGTCTAGAGAATCTGTCCTGTGAATCCCTTTGATGGACATTTCTTTATAATTATGTACCTGCATAACCTCACTTTCACTTGATGTCATTTTTAAGAAAGCTTCCTGCATTTTTCGTGCTGATTTATATTCTGTGACACCCTACAAGTTGCTTCTCCCATGCACGGCACCATTACTACACTGCATTCTCATTTCTCTCAACATGCTGGATGCGTCTCCATCCACACGGAGTTTAAGAGCTCAGCAGAGACTAACCTCTAGCTTTCAGCAATTAATTTCAACATACAATCAACAGGGGTCCCATAAAAGCTATTAACTAGGAGCCAACTGAATGAGGACGGTTGGATAAAAGGTGCCCTAATCGTGCATACTTTATGGAGTAGAACAAGTTCTATCATGGTCCATGACTTAGGACATGGAACATTGTAAAAGTGCCAAAGACACAGATTTAAAGTCTCCCATCTTTTTGTATATTAGTGTTAAACCTTTGACACCTTATACAGATCCCCACTTACCTATATTCCAGCCATTCACATTGTAACACAACCCAAGGTCATCATTCTTCTTAATTTAACCCATCAATGTTTGTAAACATTGCCTGGTGGTGGCCTTGTTGTCCTCTACTATTTTTGCCCAACGAGTCAACGCAGCTGGATTATCCCCCTTTCCCAGATAATGGGTAAGGCTTTAGTCTCACCAGTTAGCCCACCAGGACAGCACTTTATGTATTGTGAGCCACAAGATTACAGTGAGAACATCCCTTTGATCAGCTCAGGCAAACAGATGAATAGTTGTCCCCCCCCCACCCCCACCTGCTCAGGACAGGAGGGATGAAACAAGCACGATAAACTCCTACATCCATCAAGGCAAAGTCTAGCAAACAGATGGGCTGCAGGAACATAATTACCTCCATGGCAGGACTAACAAACTCCAAAGCCAGGCCTGAGCCTCTGTTGGTCGTCGTCGGCTCGACTCCCTTGTTTTTCCCAGCTGGGTCCCATTATAACAGCAATACATCTTTTTTAGGAACTGGGAAACAACTGTCCTCTAAATTAGCTTGTGCCCCTGATCTTTAAATTTTACGCTACAGGATAAACAGTGACATGATACTCAGTTTTCTGCAGAAAAGTCTGTAAACATAAACAAAGAGGATATGTACTGCCTGCAAACATACACATGCATGCAGGACAAATTTGTACATCTGCATAAAGACACACAGGGTCCTTGAGTTGCTGAGATACAAAGTTTAACACAAAGCTAATTGTGCTTTCGTGGGTCTTGCCAAGTGTAATGGTGCCCGCCTCGCCATCTAATCCTCACCATGACCTGAAAAGACAGCTGGCATACATGTGAGGTGGCAGGATCAGACTGGTAATTAGCTACCTAGTCAGCTTGATCAATGCATTTTTATGGACAATAAACTGATCTTTTTTCACCATAATACAATATTTACTGGGGCTGCATGATTTTGGTTGAAATATGAATCCTGACTATTTTCCACTTAGAATATAGATAGTGATTTTCTCTCAGGATTCCTCTCCTTATTATTATTATTATTATTATTATTATTGTTGTTGTTGTTGTCATTCTTGTTCTTGTTGATGTCGTTATGTATATGGAACAAACAGCATGTAGAGATATGAGATACATTAGTTAACGACTGATATATATTCAAAATCAGAGTATTGGCATCAGCCCAATGTCAGTCTTGGCCATATTGGCATATATTGAAAATATTGTTGGCCAATATTTAAAATGGTCCCACTTTACAATAAGGCTCCATTGTGCCACTTGTAAATGGCAGTAACTCATTAATTAAAAGAAAACTGTGTTAGAACTTGTTTAAATTGTCTATTAATAATTTACAACCTAATTAATAACCAGATTATACACCACTGTTTATACACTCTTTATATGGGTAGCCTTATTGTAAAGTGGCATCCTTAAAATACTATATTATCAGTATTCAAAGTATTAGAAATATTTAATAAACAATTCTTAAAACTCATCTCAGGTAACATAGGCCACAATGTTGAGGTTCACCCTGGACAAGATTCCAAATGAACGTGATCCATCATAATCAATCAAGTAAATGTTAAATCTCTGCTGTTTCTGATTCTTTACTGATTCTCTGATATAATGAGTTTTCATAGGATCTAATTTAAAAATAAAACCTGTTAAAAAGGTTTCTTCAACATAAAGCTCTAGATAAGATAATACAACAATGTACCAACTTAAAAATGTAAAACCTGGCTGTGTAAGAAACAAAAAATATATAAAGAGATTTATTTGAATGAAACAAACCTTTAATTGACAATGCAGCAATCCCTTTCTTCCTATGATAGATGTGCATGTATATGGGCGTATATACACACAAATACAAACACACATATGTAAACTTTAATTCAATATTTGACTATAAATCACGTTCAGAGTCCAAAACCAGCTATTTATTTCAGAACATGGCCTTTTCATCCAATTAAATCATGTGTCAAAAATATGATAGTTTATCGTTATTCAGACAACAGTATAGAAGAAAACTGTTACGGATCATTGCACACTGTAACAGGCATCTAAAAGTGTAAATTAGAGAAAACACTAGAGAAAAGCTGGCATTTCTCCAATGCCTCTTTCCAGTCAAAATTGCTGAAACCATTTTTACAAACACAAATAAAAGTGGAGGAGTATCACTGCAGTGCTGATGATATGGAACAGCGCTGCATATTTAAAAAGTCAAAAAGCTGATAGCAATGTACCACTTTCCAAAGACTGCAACCCCATTTCAGTCTATGGCCAATTTCAATGAACAAGGACACCTACTGTGTTTATGTTTAAACTGCAATACAAGTGATGAGGAAAAAAAGACACAAGAACAATGGATAAGCAAGTCCACAAAGCTGCTATTATATAAAGGGACCCTGAACAGTAATCCATTTATGTTTGATTAATTTACAGAACTCACAAAACATAGGGTTCTTAACTGCACTGCATGATTCCTGCGATATTTATGAACAATTGTTTATTTAATGGTTTAAGGGGGATGATCTTTCTTACATTCAGCACCTTCCACATGACAGTCAGCATTTATATTTATTTCTAATGGAAGCAATATCTAAGTAAAGTTAAGCAATTTCTCAAAGGACAGCTTTTCTGTCTCGGAGAAGAGTATTCCTCCCCCCATTCCTCCCCCCATTCCTCCCCACCTACCTATTCATTCTGTGAGCCTGATTCCTGCCCACTAACCTGCCTCTAGTCTGTAAATAATGATTTATATCAACACAGGGCAGGAAGTGTGTTTTGATAAATTGGGAAGAAACTCTCGGAGGTAATTTTTAGGTGCTGCAGCTGTCAGACCGTGTCTCTGGGCAGTGACAAATGGGGGGAGGGTCAGATTCCCGGGGGGGGCAACAGTATCCCTGACAAAAAAACAGCAGCAGTAAGGTGCTTTTTTATTAGGTGCACAACCTGGCCGATTCCACAGAAAGAACCGGATTCGGCGCTGAGGCCAAGGCCGCAGAATCTTATTACAGTGATTCCTTTCCTCAAACAAATTTGGGCAGATGTGTCACAAAGTGCAAACTTGTAGCACTGTCTGCTCCCAGTACAGCATGGTACGGCCAGTCAGCTCCCAGTACAGCATGGTACGGCCAGTCAGCTCCCAGTACAGCATGGTACGGCCAGTCAGCTCCCAGTACAGCATGGTACGACCAGTCTGCTCCCAGTACAGCATGGTACGGCCAGTCAGCTCCCAGTACAGCATGGTACGGCCAGTCAGCTCCCAGTACAGCATGGTACGGCCAGTCTGCTCCCAGTACAGCATGGTACGGCCAGTCAGCTCCCAGTACAGCATGGTACGGCCAGTCAGCTCCCAGTACAGCATGGTACGGCCAGTCTGCTCCCAGTACAGCATGGTACGGCCAGTCAGCTCCCAGTACAGCATGGTACGGCCAGTCTGCTCCCAGTACAGCATGGTACGGCCAGTCAGCTCCCAGTACATCATGGTACGGCCAGTCAGCTCCCAGTACAGCATGGTACGGCCAGTCAGTTCCCAGTACAGCATGGTACGACCAGTCTGCTCCCAGTACAGGATGGCACGGCCATTCTGCTCCCAGTACAGGATGGTACGGCCAGTATTCCAGACCTTCTATTCTCCATATGTACCATTAAATTTACACCTAATAGCCACTGCAATGTGTGAAAATCTTGCCCTAATCCTCCAAAATCTATCCATGCAAGAAATCCCAGTGGTAGTATCTTCAAATTCTGTTATTTTTATTCACCAAGCATTGTAATTTTGAGTCTTTTTACTTAAAGAGTGATATTAGGTCAGGTTCTTATTAAATTACACAGGCTGAACCTGTCTTAGATGTGCTCTATCACTTCTGTAATGAAAGCAGAGATGGGCTTAAGTGGATAAATCTTCTCACTTGGGACTAAGACCAACAAAGGTTTCAATTTCCTTGCCTGTTTACTGAACATTCTTACCTACTGGTCAGCAAAGCTTTTGCTTGACTAAACATTTTCAGTTCCATGCTTTTCAGGAAGTTCCAGTTATGTCCATCAGACAGCAGAAAAGCTAATATCAGTCGCTTCACAATTTATGATGTTTAGAGGATGCAGATTCATTTAAATTATCACATCCACAAGTGACATTCGTCTTCTTCAAACAGGGCCTGGTACCAGTTATGGAAGTCATCTAACAAAAAACAATTAACTCAGGGGTCTCCAAATCCAGTGCTGGAAAGCTATCGTCCACCTGTGTGTGGCTCATCAGAAGCCCGGTAGGATAGAAAACCAACTGGATAGTAGCTCTCCAGGACCGGAGTTGGAGACCCTGACTTAGCTTGACATATCATTAGCATTGCCCAAGGCTTTTATTTACTAAAAATGTAATCATTTCTGTAGGAGAGGATCATTACAAAATCAAGGGAAATGTGTTTTCAAGTTAACGGTTTGTTCCTGCTCTGCACATATGGTCTCCACAGCAATTTCTCCTCCCTTGTATCTTGTCTTTGGTACAGAATAAGAATTCCTTTGCCCCCGCAGTTATTCAGACTAACGGTGCCATTAGGGGCATGACTGAATGCCTGCTGGTTACCTGGGCATAGAGCAGTGCAGCTGGTTTTCTGGACATTCTGCCCCTCGCAGGAGGTCCCTCCGTTCAGGGGGGTGGGGTTGGTGCAGCTTCGGCTCCTCTTCTGCCAACCCCGGCCACAGGTGGTGCTGCAAGCGGCCCACCCTGTCCACGTGGACCAGCCGCCGTTGACTGTCCATAAGTATGCGGGGGAGGGAAATGAACAGAGCGGCCAGGATTACCTGACGGGCACTGGAGGACAGGAGATGCTTCTCCTGTGTCCCTTCCAGAAAACTTTGCAACAGCAACCCTGGAATATCTACAGTACCAGCTGTTTTCAGGTAAAAGCAACACTAGTGTCTAAAGAACAACAGTGCAGCAATGTTCTGCAAAATATGCACTGAATCCTGCAGGAGCCTCCATCCAAAATGATTAGCGATTAGGCTTATTTTTAATACCGTAAAAAATATAGACGGTCCTCTTTCTTAGAAGCTGATACTGAGATGCTGGATCGAGGCAATATATTATACTGCAGTGTTAGCAATGATTGGAACTTTACTTAAGATTAAAAAAAAATAAATCAAAGATTTACCGGCATGTGTAGGGTATTGCCACAAAAAAAAAATGCGCAGTGAATGCGCTGTGAACTGTTGCAGCATGCGCAACATACGTGAAACCTAGTGCGCACGTGGCTGCGGATGGGGCAGTGACTGTGGTGTTAATAAGCAAAGGCTGATCATTGTCTCCTCATTTCCCCAGCCCCCAGCCCCCAGCTTCCACACTGACGAGCCCGTTTAGACTATCTGTGATTCCAGAGTTTACAGTAGCCTACATGATTTCCTTCTTAAAAAAAAAAGTGATAATACTGTCACAGACCGTGTACTGGGGTGGAATGGTTAGAAGGTATGACGATATGAAAAAAAAAGATACCGCCCAAGCCTATTACAGACACAATAGGGTCAGCAAACACATTACTAACTGTGCTAAACAGAGTTTTGGGTTCACATTACTCTTCTGTGGGTTGATTTGGTGAATTCTTTTTACATATCTCATGTTTTATTTTACTGTCTATAGAAATCTGGTCTAATTTTGGTCCTACCATTAAAATAATTACTGGGGATGCTATACAATGCACATGGAGTACCAATTTGCAGTTCAGTCCTTATAAACATTAACTGTAGATATCCATGTTTAGAATTTGGACCACGTACATTTTCCTAAGCTGCATTCACCAGCAGCATGGAAAGTCTGGACTGAAAGCTGGGGTGTTATTTTGGGCAGCTTTATTTTGTATAAAATAAAGTATAGAAATTCAAATGCAAAATTCTTCTTAAAATATGTTTTTTTTTTTTGTTCAATAAATGCAAACTTTTCAAAACGTCGGTCTGCTTTTGCCTTTAGAATATGTTTGGAAGAATGGACTATACCCACAAAAATTTTAATAAGGAAATAATTCATCAGGCATGTTGCTGGGATCAGTATTTTAAAACCTTCAGCAGGATTTCCTAGGCATTTCAGCATTCACTGCATGTGTATTTTTATTATTTTTTTTGCATACAGAAGACATATCAAAGACATGGATTAATTTTAAACTCTTTTTTGAAGAAAACTACCTATAACAAAATACCTGGTTTTCAACTCCAACTTTCAGCAACTTTCCTGAAGATTAACCTGTTTTAGCGGAACAGTATCGTACCCATTTAAACCACAAAAAACACCCATTCAGAATCATACAGAACAGATAATTTTTTTTTGCATAAAGAAGACATATCAACGACATGGATTCATTTTAAACTCTTTTTTGAAGAAAACTACCTATAACAAAATACCTGGTTTTCAACTCCAACTTTCAGCAACTTTCCTGAAGATTAACCTGTTTTAGCGAAACAGTATCGCACCCATTTAAACCACAAAAAACACCCATTCAGAATCATACAGAACAGATAAATATCCTGCGTCAAGGTAAGGACAACGGCACAATTGAAAAATGTACACCCTGCGCAGGATGCCAGTACATCGCAACTATGTAAGTCCTGTGCTGTAAAAGCATACAATTCTTTAATTATAATACTGTATAATGCCACAAGGACACCAAAAGATGAACTGTATACTAAGGCTGGGCGATATAAACAATATATCGACTTATCGTAATATAAACGATGATAAATAAATAAATACAGAAACTTTGATAAACTGTCATTAACGAACTTCACTTGATAGCACATCACAGAAATGAATGCAATTCCAACCAATCATATGGAAGTCTTTCAAGGCCAAACAACCTATGCCCAACAAACACAGCAGTGTTCACTGAGTTAGTGGAACATGCCACATGTTACTGTTTTGGCAAAATCATGATTAAAAAAAGTAGATATTGTGTATAACGCAAAAAGATGTTGGTGGTGTTGCAGTACTTTTTGCAGTTTAAGTTCAAGCAATAGACAAATGCTGTGTACTGTAAACTAGGTCTGCGCAGGACAGAATTTTAAGTCCCATACCTGCAAGATTCTGTGTGGCTCACGCTAAAGCTTCTCATATTTTGTCCCAATCTTGCCCTTAATGTCTCACTACCACCCGCAAAGGAAAAATATGTTTTGATTTACGATTATGCTTATTTTTACGTTAAGAATAAAGACAAACATGAAGCCTCAACAAACAGGCTACATTCTACGTTTAACAGTTAAACAAGGCTACATTTTTCACATAATAGTAGTCTAGCAATACAGATAAGCATATTTCACCTGCAACAATGTTTGCAGTAACAGGTTGTATGTATGCACAAATACAATCCACACCTTTTTGTGTTGTTTCATTTTTTAATGCAGTTGTTACTTTTGATTAGCACACGCAGCCATTGTCAAATGGTTCTCATAACTACCAAATCCTGATTGGTACAGAAGAAAATGTCTTGTAAAACTGTGAATGTTATTAAGGTTAATATGGTTTTGTTAGATATTTGTCATGGCAACAAGGCTGTCAATCACGTGGCAGGTTGACAGCTGGTAAGTCATGTTTCGACGGTTGTGTCGAAAATTTATTTTTTGTTGTTATAAAGTACATAAAATTTGTATAGTGTCGATAAATTATTATTCTGAGTGTGTGACTATGAGTTTACAGTATATGTGCTTCTGGTTAAGGCTTTTCTGTGGTTTTTATGTCATATATGTGCTTTTCTCAGCTGACAGAGAGCCATTGACAGGTAGCAGGAAGACTATATACACTATATGGACAAATGATCTGGGACAGCAGGCAGTTACATCCACAGGAGCTTTTTTATAACATCCCATTTTAAATCCACAGGCATCAATATGGAGCCGGTCCCCCATTGCAGTTATAACAGCTGCCACTCTTCTGGGGAGGCTTTCCGCAAGATTTTGGGGTGTGTCTGTGGGAATTTTTGCCCATTCATCCAGAAGAGCATTTGTGAGGTCAGGCACTGATGTTGGATGTGAAGGCCTGGCTCACAATTTCCATTCATCCCAAAGGTGTTTGATGGGGTTGAGGTCAGGACTCTGTGTGGACCAGTCAAGTTCTTCCACATCAAACTCACAAAACCATGTTTCTATGGATCCTTGCTTTGTGCACTGGGGCACAGCCATCCTGGGACATAAAGGGTCTTCCCCAAACTGTTCCCACAATGTTGGAAGCATACACTTGTCCAAAATGTCTTGGTATGCTGAAACGTTAAGAGTTCCCTTCACTGGAACAAAGTGCCCAGCACAACCCCTGAAAAACAACGGCATACCATTATCCATCCTCTGCCAAACTTGGCACTGTTGACACAAGGCAGTCGGGCAGGTAACATTCTCCGGCAAACCCAGACTCATCCATCAGACTGCCAGACAGAGACGTGTGATTCGTCACTCCACAGAACACATTTCCACTGCCCCAGAGTCCAGTGGTGGCTTGCTTTACACCACTGCATCTGACGACTGGCATGCGGCTGCTCAGCCACAGAAGCCCATTCCATGAAGCTGGAGTTAATGCCAGAAGACGTTTGTAACTCTGCAGTTATTGAGTCAACAGAGCACTGTCGAGTTTTATGCACTTTATGCCTCAGCACTCGGCGACCCCGCTCCGTTACTTTACGTGGTCGGCCACATTGTGGCTGCGTTTCTGTTGTTTCTAAAGGCTTCGACTTTGCAATAATATCGCTAACAGTTGCCCGTGGAATATCTAGCAGGGAAGAAACATCACAAACTGATTTATTGCAAAGGTGGCGTGCAATATCACGCCTGAATTCACTGACCTCTTTAAAGCAACGCATTCCTTCACAAATGTTTGTAAACCTGACTGAATGGCTTGGTGCTTCATTTTATACCACCTGAATTCAATGATTAATTGGTGTGTCCCCATACTTTTGTCCATATAGTGTTGCACAAACTAAAGAAAACGTGTATATTAATTTCAGTTTTTTTTTGGTCATTGATGAAAGAGAAATGAACTCCGGCAATCAGCTACAGTGGTGCCTCATCCTTACTCATCAGCCGGCAGTGAAGAGAAGAAGGAAAAAAAAGAACACAACGCAGAATAAATTGGTGTAGGTGTCAAATGCAAATAGAGTGACAGCAGTCGACAGCAGACACGGACACACTGGTTGGCGTGCACAACCTTTACGCTCATACCTGCCAAATTGCCAAATTGCCAAACTTGTGCCCAGTATCTGATAGCACTTTGTTATATTTGCCTCAATGGGCAAAAAGTTCCCATTGTGGTTAAAATGGAAAAGGACTGCCAAATATCTAATTTCCCCTTACTTAGTTTGACAGTTTTGTATTCACCTTTCCTTAAGCAGACACTTACATCTTCAGGCGCTAAATATTTCCGTGCTGCTCTGCTACCATTAGCTGGGCGCTCACGAGAGTGATGAGGAACTTGCTAAATGCTATCGTCCTTCATAAAGTTCCAGGAGAGACCGGCTGTGTAAAAACCAAATTAGGCAAGGCAGCGTATTTTTCCGTTCACTCACGAATATGAATAACAGTTTGATATGATAACAAAAAATACATTTGAATTCTTTTTCTAGTCACTTCTATTGTCCTGCTCTCTCAGACATATCAGTTACTTCCTGCCCCAGTCTTGCATTCAACAATGAAAATTTGTCCCGCGCTGCACTCTGCTGCCAAGGACCCTGTGGGAATACAGACCTCTACTGTGAACTACACCACTAAAATTGGAAAGACTGCAAACTTATTTCACTACTTGAAGTATTGGCATCGAGTAGAACATACAGAATGTGAGTGTTTATAGCCACGAACACCAGCAATTAAAGTCTCCACTTCCAAACTGAAAGAAACACAGGACAAATTACGTCCCAAATTGGTTAAAAATGGGACACAGCATTTTACTTTTCACAACGGGATGGGTGACAGCTCTACCAGAAATGTCAAACACGTTCCCTGGAAGGGACAGCGAGGCAGGAAAAAAAACATTGCAACTAACATACGCTTTTGACATTTTATTGTTGTATTATTGCATGATCTGTTCATTTAGATGTCAGATTAGATTTCAGTTTGCAGCCCAGCTTGTCGTCTTTTTAATGTTCTGAATCTATTTAAAGGTGATTCTATGGGTTTATTAAGCAAAACAAATGTGCCTTTAAAAGTTTAAGTAAAGAAATAATGGCTTAAAGTATGTCGTGATAATTACTGATTTCGACTGATATGAGAAAAATATTGTCATAAAATAGTTTGCCATATCACCCAGCCCTACTGTGTACGTTATTATTTTGTATCTGCATAGTGATGATATAAATCATAGCAAGTAAGGTACACAGTGAAGAAAAGGGGGTGATTAAGATGTGGAGGGAAAAGGATAGGTGTTCTGAACATTACTGATGGGCCTATAGTCAACTCTTTGGACACACATACAAACACGTGTTCTTTGTAATGATGCTTGCTAGTACTGACAGAAGGAAAATGCTGGTCGCAAAAAAGATCCAATTAATCTACTTGTTTTTAGGCCAAGACCCACAATCAGCAGAATCCTGGTTTAGAATCCATGTGGAATTTCTCTCAGGTTTGAGGCTGACATTCGTAAACTCTGCAGAAGCTCTCTTTTCCTTTTCCACCCAAATTATTTTGCGCAGGACTTGAAATCAGACACATAGTGCTTAATTACTGGGAAGCAATCATTAGAAAATTGCATAGAACAATTAAACCCTCCCCGTTAAGCAGCACCCTGTAACAAGACTCCACTCATCAGCAAGTAGATTAGTAGCCATGGAGCCCTGATCACTAGCCTAGTTTACTCTGTTTTTTTGCCAAGTGCTTTGTTAATTTCCTCCGTGATCTCCCGATGGTCTCCCTGAATCATTTCCTTATCCCTTTTGTAACTGATTGCCCACCTTTGCGAGTTAAATCGCTCTGCTCCTTTGCCCCTGATTACTCCTTACTGCCACAGAGGGCCACATCAATTGGGTCTCTTTAAAATGCATATCTGGGCCCTTTCGATCTACCTTAAAAAGCAAAGCAATCAAAACAAATCTCATCCAGGCCAGTGTAGACAGTCAGGTGGCACCGGACTCTGGAAAGGTTTCATTAACAAATCACAATTTCTACAGCAGTGCCATTACAAGAAGGGCTAATTATTCTTGAGGGAAGAGTAACAGAAATTCTTTTTATTCAGAGCAATCTGGCTACAATTTTATTTCAATTCATTTTTACAATAGTCATAAATTAGACATAATTTCACACATTTTATGGTTTTTAAAACTAAATCTGAGTTACTAAATCAAGACAGCTGACAAAAAGCCTCCAGAGAGAATGCCAGCTAATGAATGCCAATGGGCAACTCACAGGCAATATTATCCAGCTCTGGGGGCAACTTCATGGACTGAATACTGTATGTTTAAAGTAAATAACACAAAATAATGAACTCACACACACACCCATCCATCCATCTCCGCTTGCCTGATGCAGAGTTGCGGGAGTCCAGAACCGGCCGGTACAAGGCAGGGAATAACCCAGCAGAGGGTTCTGACCTATAGCAGGCTACAGACACTCACACTTTGGCGATTCCAATTTATCTTAGCATGATTTTGAACAGGGGGTGGGACCGGAAAATCAGGAGCAAATCCCAAGTTATCCCGAGAAGAACATGCAAGACTCAAACACGTAGAGCCGGGGCAAAGACTCAAACACGTAGAGCCGGGGCAAAGACTCAAACACGTAGAGCCGGGGCAAAGACTCAAATACATAAGGCTGGGGCAGAGACTCAAACACATAGTGCCGGGGCAGAGACTCAAACACATAGAGCCGGGGCAGAGACTCAAACACGTAGGGCCGGGGCAAAGACTCAAGCACGTAGAGCCGGGGCAGAGACTCAAACACGTAGAGCTGGAGCAAAGACTCAAACACGTAGCGCCGGGCAGAGACTCAAACACGTAGAGCCGGGGCAGAGACTCAAACACGTAGAGCCGGGGCAGAGACTCAAACACGTAGGGCCGGGGCAGAGACTCAAACACGTAGAGCCGGGGCAGAGACTCAAACACGTAGGGCCGGGGCAGAGACTCAAACACGTAGGGCCGGGGCAGAGACTCAAACCCTAAACCCCTGAGGTGAGATGCAGCAGTTTAAAACAATGTGATCTAACATAGCTTTCAAACTAAGCTGAGCCTTATGTGTGTCACTAGTCACTGCTACATATAGTACTGAATTCATGGCCATGCCGCATGCAATGGCTTGCATGTCACCAGCTTTTGGGTAAATATGTACCTAAAGATATAAACCTCCTGCCGCTATTATATAAAATTCTTTAACCAAACATTTCTGAAAAGGTATTAGCTTGTTTTCAATCAAATGTAAGCTTTGGCAAAAAAGAGAACAAAAACACCAGTTGTTGCCTCTCACCTGTTGTGGAAAAGGTGCTTTCATGGCTCTGTTGTTTGTAATTACCGTCTCTAATTTGCATACTCCCGATATGTACACAATTTATTCTGTTCCCTGGGACTGTCATTAATAAGGCACGTGCCGTTCCTGCGCATTTTGATAAAGGTCAGTCTTCTATCAATTCAATTAATTAATTATTCTTTTTTCTGTACCAGCTGTTGATTCTTAGCTTCTTATCCATCGAGCTTTTATTTAGTAACATTTATTTGTCACCATGGAGAAGATTACATAATAACAAATGTGTGTCATTAAAAACTCATTGCATTTGGGATTGGATTTGGAATTGGGCCAGTAAGCGGTATTACTTATGTGAAGTGTGTCAATGTAATATTTCTGTCTTGAAAGCTTGCTTCACATGTGATTATGCGCCATCGCATTGTATTTAAAGCAAACACTTTATGATGACCTCTTGTGGAAATCCAAGCTTCAGAAGGGCTTACCAAAAACAGTGACGGTGGCTGATGAGCTCTTGCGTCTGGCCACGATGTTTTTGGCCACGCATGTATAGTTTCCCGTGTCTGCCAGTCGGGCTTGTTTGATGATCAGGTTGTGGTCCACGGTGATGAAGTAATTGGGGTCATTTGTGGGTTCAATCAGTTCCTCATTCTTTAGCCACTCCACCTGGAAATGGATTACAGAAGATTATTACGACAATCTGCTGGGAAAGATGTATATTTGGCAACAATAATGTCAAAAATAGTAATTATAATGATGAAGTAGGAGAATTAAGAAAATCATTTTTTACAGTGCAGGTTAAAACAACAGATATTACAGCAATACTTTGGGAGATGACATGTCATTAAGATAATTAAAAATACACCTAAAGACTGCTGAATTTATCATGATTTTTTTTTTTTGAAATGTGACATCATTATTTTGTACTGCATAACTGCATTATTTTAGCACTTCTGTAGGTTTGATTATAGTAAATCTGTTTGTATATTAATGGCCTGAGTTCAGTTTGACATCAGACAGTGTAATATGCAATATCATTTGCAAGATAAAATATTTAAAATGCAGATAAATAAAACACAGATAGTGTGTCTGTTAATAATGCTCATCTTTAATCTTTAGAGCTAAAAGGAAGCCAATTAGCCATAATCTGTGCAAACAACAAAAATAAGTGACTTGTGTCCGTCACATCTGTATACAGACAGATTTGAACTCCAGATCTGATTCTGCTCAGTGTGTTAAGACGTAAAAAAAACTCTCACGAGATGTTGCCACAAGCAAAACCAATGAGTAATTCAACAACTGATATAAGATTGGGTGTGGAGTAATTCAGAATGGCTCCGTCGGCCTTTCTTCACCTCAGCCGTGGGGACGCCCTCTGGAGGCTGGCAGCGTAACAGCACCTCCTGGTCCAGCGCTACCTCCTTACCCAGTGGTTCTTCCTCAAAATTCTTCCTCAGGTCTGTATACAGAGACACAGTGAGCCCTGCTTAGGATGTATAAGTGTTACAAGTGTCTATAATAAAAATAAGAGAAGCTCTTGCTGATACTGTTATCTTGAGGCAACTCTTTTGGGTGGAGTCTAATAATGACAAGTTAAACGTAAAAATTCCTGCACTGTCTAGCACTATGTCCTTTCTTTTAAGTGTGCAGTTGTCATGTGACCAAATGTCCCCACAATGTAATTAAAAAAACCCAGTTTTTTTGACCTAGTGGGGAGCACCTTTTTGGTCCCCACAAGGGGAAACTCCGTTTTATATAAATTTGTAACTGCAATCAAAAAACTAAAAATGCTAAAAGACTTGTATTTTGTTTGGTTACTTATGGTTAAGGTTAGGGCTGGGTAGGGGTTAAGGTCGTCATGTTTTACCCATAGGAATAAGTGGACAGTCCCCACAAAGATATAGTTACAAACTGTAAGCGGGTTGCCTCATGTGAAGTCATATGGCTTCTCTTTTTTGCTGTCACCACATTGCTTTTTTGCTCAGTCTGCTGTTTTTGACATTTTTGGGGTAGAAGAATCCATATTGCTGACCAGAGTACCGCTGTTTACCTGTAACTCATCTTGTTTACAGCTGGTTGTCTGCAGCCAGAGGGCTATGTTCCCCCAGAAGGTGACTGTGTTAATTCCCCTCACATTACAGCTTAGCAGAGGTCCTGATATTAAAGAAGCCCCGAGGTGTAGCGTCAGGTGTTTCTCTTTGCCGGCTTTTGTGTAAATTTGGTCTTTGTTTACGTTGTTTCTCAACTATGAACAGACAATAATTGCCATGGTTGGGTGTCGCACATACTGTATGGCAGTGAAGCAGTTATTGGTGTACAGCTGACAATGTTCTTAAGCTTAATGCTGTAGAACAAATTACTTTTCCAATGGTTATTGGTTAGTGATTTTCCTGTTAGAATGACAGCCAGTCTTTTCAAATTATTTATCGCATTTCTCAGCAGGTGGATCACGGAGCTGCACAGAACCTGAACTAATTGATCACAGCGTATGTTGTGATGTTGTTTTACTGGACCTGAATCTCCTTCCATAAAATGTTACATGCTGTAGCCAAATTTCAAATTTGGTCTTCAAACAAACTGCAATGTTTCTGCCACAGTCCAAGCACTTAATGCACTGATGCTGCTTGCAGCCCCATCCTTGAGGCAGCTGTTTATACAAAGAGTAAGAGGTGCTGACTGAGGATCCTGAGGAAATTATGGATCTTTTTTATGGATCTGTCCTCATGTCAGTTCCCACTGACATTGGGGAACATGCACAAGACTAGATCACCGACAGCCAGAGAGTGCAGAGACTCTGGAGAGTTTCTCAGAATTTTTAATACAACACCAGACATTCACTCTCCATAACACAATGTAAATTTATGTACAGTTTAACAGTAAGACAGTGTAAAATATAAAGTCAGGTAATAAACACCAGCCCATAATAATGCATTAGGGGTAAAGGCTGAGGATATCTTTCACGTTCGCATGGCCAATTTATGAGGCTTGCACTGTCATAAATTTTCAATCTGTTTTTATTTCTTTTCATTTTTATCACTATTCCCAGCACAGCCACTACCCTCGGAAAGTCGCTTAGTGCATCTCTATGCACTACGCATTACTCTTGGAATAACAGTCATAATTATATATTTAATATACACAGGTTCAGCCCTTTCAGAAGCAACTGATCTTTACATTGATTTCTCCAAAAAATAGCTGCATGATTTTCCTAACAACAAAGTCTAAGTAATCAGTCACTTTTTTAGCTTAACATATGGTGAAAGCCATAAAGCTTTGGGTAATATCTCTCACATCCTACTTCCAGTTTCTTCCAATTTACATATAAATCAAGTGCAGCAATTTAACAAGCTGCAGATCACAACTGAAAAAAATTCTATATTCAGTTACTTACAAAAGGCACTTGATAATAAAGTGGAAATTAATGAATATAAGAGCATTACAAAAGGGCAATACGGTGACTCAGTGGGGTTGCTCTGTACTGCCTGGGTAGTGGGTCCAAATCCAAACAGTGTTCTGTGTATCTAAATTGTGTTTCCATTATCTTCCTGTGTTGTGTGTCATTGGGGTGACTAAGGTACCCAAACTGCCCACAGCGTGGTTATATGCCCTGTTTCAGATGGATGTCCCCTTTGACACCTGGAACAGGCTAAACGCTCGACCCTTAACCCATTACTGCACAAGTCAGTGAAGGCTGGATGCATTATTAAATTATATTATCATCAAATATATTGTAGCATAAGACAGCAGTTAATGCATTTGCTTGTGGTAATCATAAATGATTGCACAATGATACCTTCCACAGTTGCTGTCATCTTTGATCAGCAGAATTACATATTTTCCATGCATTAATATTCATAATCCTGCCACATGCTTTGGGGACATATATTGATAAGGTCATGATTACTTATGCATTTAGCGTAAATTGAAAAAGACCCCTAAAATCTCAGATTTTCTCACATAATGAAAAATGAAAGGAATAGATAAAGCGAAAAATGAAACATTAAGATTAATGTGTCCCATGGTGTTGCATAATATTGGTTTGCCTCTATGAATTACACGGGCTCCTAGTCCAAGCTACACTCAGAGACAGGTTTTTGAGAAAAATGGAAAAAAGCAGGCCAGCTAAGGTTATTTCACAACTACTACTAGTTTATCTGCTTGGCAGAATCTTTTATCAACACTGACTTGTAATTTTACCCATTTTACTAAAGGGTATTGGAGCAAGGTCCCTCCTGAGAGCTAAACCAGCAACTTTATATTATAACTCCATGTCCTTAAGCATTATACTACCTTCTGTTGCTGTTTGTATGGCATATGCTTTTATCCAAACCTTCTAACCCAATTTACCCATTTAAACAGCTGAACATATTTACTGAAAGCAATTAAGGTTCAGTACCTTGGTGAAGGGCAGAGTGCGAATCTTTAATCACTGTCCTGCCTGCTGTGTATGGAGACTGGCATCCAAAGGAAACCTGTGCTGCTTTTTTGTCATTCTGGTGTACAAGCAATTTACGTAGAAGCACAATTTAATCACTGTCATCCACTAAAAAATATTACATTCTATGCAAAACAAAAAACCTTTTGTCAACTTGTCAAGTAACAACCTTTGAGGGGGACAGTTTTTCTGGAAAAAGTCTGCCTGCGTTTCTCTGCCTGCGTTACTCTGCCTGCTTTACTCTGCCTTCTTTACTATGCCTGCTTTACTCTGCCTTCTTTACTATGCCTGCTTTACTCTGCCTTCTTTACTATGCCTGCTTTACTCTGCCTTCTTTATTATGCATCCTTTCCTCTGCCTCCTTTACCTCCTTTTGCATTGCCTTAAGTAAACCTGAATCACAATTACAGTTATAGTAGAATACAGGCAGTCTTCCAGATACAATCAAGGTCCGTTCCCTAAATCTGTCTATAAGTTGAATTTGTAGGTAAATCAGAACAATAAAAACACAGCACATCATCATCATCATCATCATCATCATCATAATAATAATAATAATAATAATAATAATAATAATAATAATAATAATAATAATAATAATAATAATAATAATAATAATAATAATAGGGGGTGGCATGGTGGTGCAGTGGTTAGCACTGTTGCCTCACACCTCTGGGACCTGGGTTCGAGTCTCCGCTTGGGTCACATGTGTGTGGAGTTTGCATGTTCTCCCCGTGTCGTCATGGGGTTTCCTCTGGGTACTCCAGTTTCCCCCCACAGTCCAAAGACATGCTGAGGCTACTTGGGGTTGCTACATTGTCCTTAGGTGTGCGTGTGTGAGTGTGCCCTGTGATGGGCTGGCCCCCCATCCTGGGTGGTTCCCTGTCTCGTGCCCATTGCTTCCAGGATAGGCTCCAGACCCCCCACAACCCAGTAGGATAAGCAGGTTGGACAATGGATGGATGGGTAACAATAATAATACAAGTAATGATAATAATACAGCAATAATAAAAGTAGCTGCATACAGTACCTGAAGCCAACAGACCAGTGAGGCTGCATAATATTTTCATGAGCATCAATAAGTAGTGCATGTGTTCTTTATTACAAACCATTGTATTTAACCCAAATCGTTAATTTAATAGGCTTTAAAGCTTTCTGTTGATAAGTACGAGTTCTCCATAAGTCAGATGTTCTTAACCCAGGGCCTCTGTAATCTCTGCATCAATATAGTTGTATATCCATCTCGGCAAGTTTAAAATGTATTTTAAATTAATTGAGAGGTGATACAAATAAGAAAAATGTATTGAAGCCTAATATATACCAGATAATGCTGGTGTTAAGTAATTGTGAGATGGATTCAGTAATATCATTTCAAGTCAGAAAAATGTATCTGTGTATTTTTCAATATTTTATTAATTTTATTGAAAAAGATGTGTATGTTTTGGTATTTTTACTGTCAGATGCTTTCATCCAAAGTGAGCTATATACACAGTATAGAACTGATCAATTTATGCAGCTTGACATACAATTGTGCCGGACAGTGAGACTCACAAGCAATCCGCACGTACGACTTTTGGCTCTTCTGAGTTCCTGTACTGCTCCAGGCAACACACTGGCACCAGTAGTCCTCCAGACCAAATATCTTCTCCACTTGTTGCCTAGAGATATCAATCTTCACCTGCATCACTGGCAGACCTAGACCAGAATGAAATGGGTAAAGTCAGGTATATAGAACGTAAAGATTTATTTATTTTTTAATAAATATCACAGCAGCTGTGGTACATGACTACGGAAGCCCTGAACCGCATTTGATTATTTTTTTTTTCGTTATTTTGACATAATAAGTCGTTATAACGAGATAGTAAGTCGTTATTTTGACATAATAAGTCGTTATAACGAGATATTATTTCGTTATTCCGACATAATAAGTCGTTATAACGAGATAGTAAATCATTATTTCGACATAATAAGTCATTATAACAAGATATTATCTCGTTATTTTGACATAATAAGTCGTTATAACGAGATAGTAAGTCGTTATTTTGACATAATAAGTCGTTATAACGAGATATTATTTCGTTATTCCGACATAATAAGTCGTTATAACGAGATAGTAAATCATTATTTCGACATAATAAGTCATTATAACAAGATATTATCTCGTTATTTTGACATAAGTCGTTATAACGAGATAGTAAGTCGAAGCTTAACATGAGATGTCGAAATAACGACTTATTGTCTCTGAAAAAAATTAAATCATCAAGTCACATTGAGTATTTTTTTTTTTACCTAGACTAATTATTTATATTTTGATATTTCTAGAGAACTAGGTTCTTGTTCTGAACGCATCACAGCTGTAATATTCTGTCTTTCATATTGTGATCCGCTGGAAGGCTGATGAATTACTGTGTTTCAGTTTCTGCCACTGCTGAGCAACCGGTTTAGGCATGCTAGCACTGAGGGGCTTTGTGCATGAAGTACCATGTGTTTGGCATTTCAACAAATGTACACCTTTAAAAACTTTGAGGCAGCAATAGGAAGGGAACCAAGGAAAACTCAAACAAACATGTCATCCCTATTGCCCAAAACTATTAACAGCCCAGTGGACTTAAGCATCCATTGGGCATTCAGATCATGCTCTGTTTGCTGCAGGTTTGGCTCACTGAAGCGAAATCTGTACAGAAAGAGTGAAGTGTGTCTGAAATAATAACAATTGACAATATATGTTTTTCTGAACAATATACATTATGGAAACTACTGTGCATGGTGCGATAGGACACAATTCAGTCAGGCTACAGTTTACTAACTAATAAATGTACTTAGCTTAAACGTACTTGAAGTTATGTTATGTCTCTGTTTTGTAGCTGGTTAGGATATGTTATTGCAGTTGTTATCATTTATCACAAACCACTGGATTTTCTGGACTCATTCATCCATGTGGATAACTGTCTGATTCATTTGCTTATTTAACGTCATCTCTGTTTTGAAAACCTAGTCCTCAGTATTGGGAGCCATCACTTTGGACAAAAATCACTGTTCCAAGTTTCTCTCTCTAAATCTCTGTTATTTGAAGCAGGCTGGATCAACTTCAGAGGTGCTCTCCCCCTCCAATCCCTTTGGGCAAATCTGCTCCAATAAAATTGTTGACAGACTGGCAGATTTAGGGAGACAGAGGGCAAAGTGATGTGCTTATGTTTGGTTCTGTTGCAGAAGGGAAGATAACATGCCAAGCAGAGCCTTACCATTCAGACGGTTACTGTGATAAGTCAGCCAGCTAATGGTTACCCAAAGCCTCATCATCAAGTCAGCACGCTGCTACAGTACATCGATAACCCAGCTAAGCAAGGTTGTTAAACACGAGATGGGGGCATTGGAGAAAGCATGACTTAATATGCTTATAGTGCTGCTTGCTTTGCAAACCTGGCTTAAAATGAAGGCTGAGAACTGACTTTTCCACCCCCCCCACCCCCCATGTGCTAATTATGGTAACAAACAGAAGACAAACACTCAGGGAGGTGGGTGTTTTGGCGTGAACATGAATGCTGCATTTTTATTCCTCTTTACTACTTACCTCTGCGTTCACCTCACTGTAGACAGTATGATAATCTCCCAGAAGTCTCTCTGACCCCCTCCCTGTCCCCCCCCCCCAACATTTCCTCTGTTACCTGCTCTTGCATCCACAATGTCAAGCCCTTCATCACCTTTAGATCCTCTCTGCTGCTGCTCCAAGCACTGATTTTGTCCAGACTTGACTACTGTAATTCCCTTGGGGGGGGGGGGGGGGGGCAGCCGCCCTACACTGCCCACATGTCCACTCCATCACATACTGAACTCACCTTCCCTGCCCCCACCTGGCCATGCACCCCTGCCCATCACAACTCTCATCCTAGCCTTTCAGTCACCAGCTACCTTCAGAGTTCTTAAAATATTCCTCAATTCCCATGTGATCTTCTGTATATCATTTTATCTAAAGGTGCCATCTATTCATACAGCAGCTGCATTCTCCCTAATAGCTCGTAATATTAGCTCGGTGAGTGTTGGGAATTAAAATTTTATAAAAAGGTAGGAGTTAAGTTCGTCATTGTTGGTGTTAGAGTTTTGTCCATAGAAATGAATGGAAGGTCCCCACAAACATATGAAGACAAATGGGTGTGTGTGTGTGTGTATGGGGGTGGGGGGGGTTACATAGATCACATTTAGGAATCAAAATGTCCCCACACCTGAAACCTGAAACTTGCTTATTTTTGGCGACATTGTTCAGATCCTCATTTGGATAACCTCAATTTTATAAAAATCTGTGAAAGCAATAAAAGAGTGAAAATGTCAAAAGTCAAATTAACTTCTTTAAATTGGGAAGTAAGTTGGAAGACTTTTTTTGAGCAGATATCAATGGCTTCTTTTTAATTCTAAAACACAATTAAAAAAAACCTTGCGTGGACTGGCTAGAAATCACAAATACATCTAAAGACAAAAAGATATGTTGGTTAGTTAAAATCTGGGATAGATTTTAATCAACAATCAATGTAATCAACAACTCAATAGTGTACAAAGAATAGCAGGCTCCACATAATCAGTAACAGACACAGATTTGACTTGGTAATTTCATCAATTGGTTGTGCCTTTTTAAAAACATTTCAACATTTGCAACAATCAAAACCAAAAACATCAGCCCTCTTAACTTCAGTAAAGTTGCGAACAATTGACAATGACACTTCCACTTCCATCTCCTTTCTCTCCAGCTGACCTATTACTTCTGAATTCAAAATATAACCTGTACAACACACTGCCAATCATAAAAATATGCCAGGTAGAGAAGAAGTTGCGAAATTCATTTCTGAAAAAAATGGATAACTGGTTCCTGAATTAGTTTCCTTCCCCGGGAGAAGAGTCTGAAAACAGATTCTTGCTGTCTTAAAGTAAGCGTCCTTGCTGAGCTGTTGGCAGAAATGTAGCAGAAGTCCATATTATGTGTGAAGGGAGCTAATTATCCAGGAGGAATATATACGCGGTTTGAGCTGTAACTGCCTGCTCCTTTCATACTCAGGGCTTAGAAGATCAAGCTGCTGTCTCCAGGTTCACACCTGTCAGTCGTATCAGTCAGATTCTGAGGTTTTATTTATTTATTTATTTATTACTGTTCTTTTAATCCATAGAACTACATGTACAGGGTGTATACATACAGCACATCTACACTACTACAGTACAGAATAAATCATTTTAAATATACACTACGATGAGCAAATATAACATTTACTCAGTATTTATCGTTTTTTTTTCTTTTGGCTAAATAATCAGGTTTCATAAAACCTGCCGGTTGTATATATGGTATTATGGATTATTATACAATTATATATTTTATATGATTGTATGATTACACTTAATTCTATAACACAACAAAGCAACAACAACAATATAATAATAATAATGATAATAATAATAAACAAAATTGATTCCTATGTGGAGAAATTAAAAGTACAGAAAAGTCCCCAGTCCTCTGTGATGAAATGCCTTGACACATGCAATTGTCTCCCTCTATGGATAGATGTGTATGGAAATTATTGCATCTCTATTTATCTGCTACTTCAGTTCTTCCATCAGACATACCCCATTATTAAGTGCTATCTGTCATTTTTTGTTGTTTGCTCCAAGGTTATAATTTGCTGTGACAGCCTTCTATTCTAATTAGAACAGACAGAAGTGATTGTCTGCAAAGGAACATTGATTGCAAATTACCATTGGCAAAGACTGGAAAAGCATTTGATCTTTAAAAAGGAAGGCAGTGAGAAAAAAACAACAATGATATACTGCTATAGTTGCAGAGTACAGAGGCAAAATTTAATAAATATATACTTTAAAAGACCCCTTATCCAGGGGAGTCAAAAATCACAAGTCCTACTGACTCACTGAAGTAAAATGTTGATCTCAGTGTCAGCTTGGTTTACTGTTAGAAATGGACTCTCACTCTTTTATTCAATGTTAAACTACGGTTTACAATATATACTGCTGTAAATAATGACTGAAGTATACATTCAAGACTGAGCATTCAGATATGCAGAGAGATGGAACCTAGTGGTTCAATCTGTGAAAGGGACAATTTACCACAGGTAACATTATACTGATTATAGGGTCCTAATTAATATCTTTATGTATGTTCCCACAAATAATTTGCTATAGCTAAAAATGTAAAATTTAGGTATAATAATATATATTTTCGTATCTACTTATTTTCTTACTGGGCTTGTAATTACTTTTTGTGATGTTTTGTCAAGTATTCAAATATTCTTAGTATAAATATGCATTATTTTCTTCTTCTTCAATGATACTTGGATATAATTATTCATACTACTTAGCCACAATAATTTGATAAATTCACCCAAACACCTTGAAACGCTCTCAACATGTTGTGGAACATTACAGATGACATTTTAGAGCTTGTCATTCAAATATAGAAGCATGTTTTGTGATGTTTACTTGTTTGAATTATATCCAATTAAGTGATTATTACAGTTATGCCATGCAGTCCACTTAAGAATCACGATGAATTATCATGCTAGTTATTTATTCTGCTAACACTATATGCACACAGATGATGGGCAATTTGCCCATTTTTTCAGACATTAATGTTCTTTGTAATAGTGAGGATCTTAAAATGGAGAAGGAAGTTTGTCATCCTATGCAATTAATCACATTGTCTCATGGAAAGAGTAAATTAAAATGTATATATTTTTTTCAGAATGTGATTATGATGACACCTTTTTGATTGAAATTGTTTCTGCGGTTATGGTGTGTTAGATAACCTAAATAAGGAGTTTAAGAACAGTTGATGCTTCTCTGTTACTATATACATATATATGTGTGTGTGTGTGTGTGTGTGTGTGTGTGTAATCTACTATTACCATTCATTCAAATGTGTGCAGGCTTTGTCTTCTCGCACTTTTTGCACTTTGATGATAGGAGGTGCTCTTCACCTTCACATTAGCTATTCATTCTGTTCCTAATTTCCTGCTTAGTTCAGCTGTCAGCTGTCTTCCTCCACCCCTGTGCCCTTTCGGCGTAGCTTGCCACTCTATCCACCTGCCTTTGTGGAGGTGCGTAGGAAGGTCTTGCAGCAGGTGGTCAGGCATCTGGTGTCCGCTCCACTCATAGTGTATTTGCTAAGCTCAAGAGGACATGAAGAAAACAGCTCTTACACGGCTGAGAAGACAAACTCACAAGGAACAGTCAGTTGGGGGTTGTAAAAAGCAGCAATCTTCGATTCTTTTGGGTTTTAGTGCATCTCTTTTAGGTCATCTGGTACCAGTGCCGATTTGGAGCAGCAGGACTCAGATAAACAGCTTGTAAGATTCCGGTTTACTGGCCTGACTGAAGATTCAAGGTTATGTGCATGGGAGAGTGTGGGTGCCTCGTATGCAACCACAGTTCTGGTGGCAGGACCACGTGTAAGGGCCAGTGGGCAGGTGTTCAGTGCCAGTGAAATGCCAGAGAGCTGGTCAGATATAATCCAAAGAACCAGATTATAAGCGAACAATTTCAGGGGCTGAGCAGATATGCTTGGATATATAGTGAAATGCTGTCCTCCATCAAGTGCAATGCCTGTACTGTCGTACAGTGAGGAGTGCAGAAAAAGTGCTAAAATCAGTTTATCATCTATCTATTTATCTATCTATCTATCTATCTATCTATCTATCTATCTATCTATCTATCTATCTATCTAATCTTCAATATGCAAAAACATGGAATCCAAAATGCAATAACTACAAAGTAACGAGGTTGCATTCACAAAAAAAGCCGTTGGTCACCCTTAAGCGGCAATATACTGGAGCACCATATGGCAGGAGTCACATGGTTATTTTTTGAGGTTGAACCAAAAACCAACAAGGGCATTTTGAAACTGTAATAGTATGGATATTGAAGTTGGGGTTATTTGTCAAAAACCTTATGCTAAAAAGGGTTTTTGATAAAGAGAAGAGTACATAGTAGCAATGTGGGGTGAAATTAATGCTGAGAAAATTCTGAAAGAGATACAGAAAAGTGTATGAAGTAAGTTAATTATTAAAGTATACAATTATGGTTAGTAATAAATAAATGATAAAAAACTATTTTAACATTTTAACAAATCAATATCTGTATATACGGGACTAACGAATCCCAAATCCAGCATCCAGACTTCAGAGATGCTAAAGAATGATTACGTTTTAACATCCTTTGAAGAAGTCACATATATATTTTACAGCTTATACATATATACATAATCATGAAGTGTGGAAATGATATTGAAGGAGAACATGGACTGCATCAAGTACATAGACCAAAGAATGTGCTGGTACAGTGGGGAAAATGCAAAGGTATTTCCATAAATTCCTAAATTACATTTTTCAATCGTGGTAGCATTTTCCTTTTTTGCAACTCCCACAGGTCAGTGGAACTTCAAATGCAGCACACGTTTCAAATGGCACACTGGGATGTTCAATAATTCATTGTAGAAATAACTGAGCTGACCTCATCAGGACCCTCTCCCACTCCATGTACTAAAATGGCAATTAACAGGGGCTTCCCAGCAATTCCTCCCAGCATCCAGACCCTTGTCAGTTGCACAGCTATTGTCTATTCAAGCAGGCTTCAACAGGGCCTGCAGAAAACGCTCAGGCCTTTTCGGCATTCCTGAACTATACTTAAATAATGGTAAGATGTGTTACCATGCCAACCAAAGTACCAAAGCCTTACAAAACTCCTCTTGCATACAAATGGATGGCCATTTGTGTTTGCATTATTATCTTCATCAAACTTCCCCTCTGATGGCAAATGCTTGAGTGTGAATAACCCTGTTGGGCAATGCTCAAACAAAAGTGACATCATCCTCACAGCAAATGCACAAATATACTTGAATACTTACATTTTAAGACAACTTTGAATCACCATAAGGAACCTGCACCTACATGTCAATAAACCCTTAGATAGCTGGTCTGACCGCTACTGTTTTTCTGGTATAATAGAGCCAGACCTCCCATGAAGCTAGAAATACTTTCTTTTGTTATGGGAACGTTTGCATTTATTGGACTGTATTTATATTTCTCAAGAGTTGTTCACCCATATCCCAGAACACGTTTTACAAGAATGTGTTTTGGTAAACTTTTTTTTTGTTAATTTGCTCAAAAAAGGATTGAAGAGTGAATGTTTTCAGGCAGAGGGAATCATCATTGAAGCCATTCTTCTGTGGGAGTATATATCAGTTTTGTCTAGAAGAGACTTTATTTTTCTCTCTCACTCTTGTTTTCACACATTGTGACCTCAATTCCATGGGGGTCATTTGCTTATCATAGGTGGGGGCTGGAAATAGCAGCTTTGGATACGTTTTCATTGTGTCCGGGCAGATTCAATTAGACTAGGTCCAATGGGGGGGGGGGGGGGGGACTCCATTGGTTCCTGTGATGAAGATCATGTGACTTAATCTCGAGAGGCACACAGCATTCAAGTGCCAGTCTAGAACCTTCTTGTGAGAAGGTGAGCGATTTAACCTTTCCACTCAAAAATAACTACAGTAAGTAGATCCAAAGGTCGAAGTGCTTCAAATCAATCATAAAAATAATACTTTAGTGCTTCATACTCCTTAATATGAATAATTATTCATTAAGAGAAATACATTTCAATTACTAATACAAAGGAGAGATAGACTGATACTGTTCATGTTTCACAAACAAATTAATAAATAAATAAATGGACGAACCAATGAATGAAGACTAAGATTCATAATAATAAATCAACATTATGTCAAAGATTTCATGGTCAGAACAGGGAAATATTATGTGCATGATAGCCAGAGGTGCTTTGTATGCCACTTTGGAGAGGAGGATAAAAGTCAGAACTGGTTTTGCAAATAATATATGACAACCTTGTTACTTGGCCTGGCAACAAACAGAGACAGACTGCCAACTGGGAGTTTGTTTTTCCATTTCTGTGTTTTTTTTTTGTTTTTTTTTTTTTAAATCAGAGTACCTAAGCCCACTCACAGCAGCAGTGTGAAAAAGCTGCTGTGAAGACAGTCACTTCAGAGGAGATGCCATGGCAGGCCCTAACTCTACCGGGTCAAGCTCCGTCCGTGGGATTTCTTTTTGGGTCACAATTCACCTTCAGTTATGACTGACTGCTTCAGGGATTGAACAATCCATCCCCCCACCCCCACACACACATGCACACATGAATCCAAAGACGCTGCAAGAGGAATTTCGAATGACTGACATCGCAGAAACAGCCAAATTAGCCATTGTGATAAAGGTGATCTCTCTCATTAGTCTGCTTGTTTTTTTTGTTTTTTTCTAGCTCGTTCCCCTTTGTAACAAACTGTTGTGAAATCGTGTGAGGATACAATATGTAGACCTAAAGAGACTATAAGAACATAAGAACTATACAAACGAGAGGAGGCCATTCGGCCCATCGAGCTCGCTTGGGGAGAACTTAACTAATAGCTCAGAGTTGTTAAAATCTTATCTAGCTCTGATTTAAAAGAACCCAAGGATTCAGCTTGCAGTACGTTATCAGGAAGACTATTCCATACTCTGACTACACACTGTGTAAAGAAGTGCTTCCTTAAATCCAGTTTGAAATGTTCTCCCGCTAATTTCCACCTATGGCCACGAGTTCTTGTATTTGAACTAATGCTGAAGTAACTATTCGGTTGAACAGCATCCAAACCTGTTAGAATCTTATAGACCTGGATCATGTCCCCCCTCAGTCTCCTTTGCTTGAGGCTGAACAGATTTAGCTCAAATAACCTTTCCTCGTATGACATTCCTCTAAGACCAGGAATCATTCTTGTGGCCCTACGCTGCACCTTTTCTAAGGCCGCTATGTCCTTTTTAAGATATGGTGACCAAACCTGTACACAATATTCTACGTGAGGTCTCACCAAGGAATTGTATAATCTTAGCATTACCTCCCTTGACTTAAACTCCACACACCTGGAGATATACCCCAACATCCTATTGGCCTTTTTTATTGCTTCCCCGCACTGGCGAGAATGAGACATGGAAGCATCAACATACACACCAAGGTCTTTCTCATAATCAGCTACCTTTATTTCAGTAGGTCCCATAAAATACCTGTACTTTATATTTCTGCTCCCTACATGGAGTACCTTACATTTGTCTTTGTTAAATTTCATCTGCCAGGTGTCAGCCCAGTCAATAATTAAATTAAGATCCCACTGTAGCTGCTGAGCCGCTAGTTCAGTATCTGCTACACCACCCACCTTGGTGTCATCTGCAAATTTCACCAGTTTACTGTATATATTGGTGTCTATATCATTTATGTAAATTAGGAACAAAAGTGGTCCTAAAATTGAACCCTGCGGTACCCCACTATGAACGCAGGCCCACTGTGACATTGAGCCTCTTATAACTACTCGCTGCTTCCTATCCGTTAACCAGTTATCAATCCAGGTTGCTACAGTTCCTAAAATACCTGTCGCTTTGAGTTTAAGTGAGAGCCTCTTGTGGGGAACAACATCAAAAGCCTTTTGGAAATCTAAGTAGATGACATCATAGGCCTTCTTATCATCAACTTCCTGAGTAGCTTCCTCAAAAAACTCCAACAGATCTGTTAAACAGGATCTACCTCTCCTAAATCCATGCTGGCTATCCCTCAAAATGTTATTTGAGTCCAGGTAATCTACCATTTTCTCTTTGATTATAGCCTCCATAACTTTACCAGGCTGAAGACAGTCACTTCAGAGGAGATGCCATGGCAGGCCCTAACTCTACCGGGTCAAGCTTGTAAGTTATACAAGTTAGACTGATTGGCCTATAGTTTGACAAATTGAAAATGGGCGTTATGTTGGCATGCTTCCAATCAGAAGGTACCACACCTTCAGATAAGGATTTTTGAAACAGTAATGTTAAGGGTCGGCAAATAATATCCCTCATCTCTTTTAACACTATAGGTAAGATGCCATCAGGGCCCTGTGATTTATTTATTTTGAGCTTAGCTACTGTAGGCTTTGCAAAACATCAGCTTCAGTTATATATATACTATGTATAAAATCTTTCAATAAGTAATCAGTATAAAAGAAAAAGTCAACTGCGAACTCATATATGGAGTGTGTAATGGTTAGTCAGTCCAGGAATTCATGAATATTATGCTACTTCTGCCGAATTTTGCAATTAGGCCCAAATGCACAATGAAACTTTTGCTTCCATAAGGCATAGGACATGCGGGTATGGAAAATGGATGGATGGACAGATGAATGGATAATATTCCACTGTAAGCCAATATTTGTGGCTTATATAAAAATAAAGGAATGGGGTTTGTAGGACATATGCCAAGAAAAAGCTTCAGGGGAATGCTACTCTGATATTTGCTAATTTCTATGTAGTCCTTTATCTAGCGATTGTAATAGAGATGACAGACATCCTCAAAGTATGCGATGGAGATAAAGAAAAAAGGGAAGTGAACATTGCAACTCGTTTGGGGATTTGGCATCTCATTAAGAAAACTCCTTTAAAAAAATAATTACTCTACGTGGCAAGAAAACATTTCAGGAATGTAATTAATTACAATGATCAATAAATGCTAAGAGCAGACTAGTCTTTCAGATGAGGTAAGATATGTGAATTAAGTATTTTTATTATAATAGCGATACTTAAGATCTGTTAAATATATAGCATGTAGATTCACTTGCCGTGTTTTGTGTATCATTTAACTTTAATTTGAATTGTGGGGAAAATTAAGGTGAGAAACAGTTAATTTCTTGACAGAGACTAACTCCAGCCGATACAAAACAATACAATAAACTCCTTTGGCATTTGAGTACATTATATGTGCAACTAGGAGAAAACAGATAGTGTTTGATAACCTCTGCACTCATTCATATTTAGGCGATGGCACTGCTGAATTCCTGAATCAGATTGATCTGAAGGGTTTTGATTAATTTTCTCTAACTGCACGCATAGTGCCAGACAGGTATATCACAATTGTAAATCAATGCTCAATTATAATTTTAATTCTAACATTACTTAATGGAGATTATAAAAGCTAAGTAATTGCTACAGCTCTTTTAGACAACAACAGTGCTGCAGGTTGAGAAAGAAGACTTGTGGTCAGTGATTAAATACCAAAATGATTTACTAATGTCACACACCTGTAGTCCAGTCATACTTTACCATTCTGTGTAACCTGGCTAAATGCCATGGTACTCAAGTCCAGTTTTAACAATTACTGAATAGTATATATACACTTTTCTTGTCATGCATTAAACATTATTTATCACACACACATGAATTTTAGCCATTTAACTTGATTCAAATCAAAATACACTTGCGAGATCTTTTTAAACCACAAAGCTATGATTTACTGCCCTAAGTCAATGACAAAACTTTACGACTTTGTGAGTCTTTCCTTTTGGGTCTCGGGGCAGCGGGTGGGGCGGGGCAGTGGGGGGGGGGGGGGGGGGGGGGCAGCCCAGAGCGCCTCTGTCAGGTTCATGCCTCTCATGACTTTGGTTTCTTACATTTTTTACACGGTGTTTTCCCGGACATGCACACTAAGAATAAACACTGTTCTGCTTTTTAATTTGTCCAAAGGGACATCTTTAAATTGAGCCTAACAATAGTGGGAATATAACAACAGGGAAAACTGGCCATTGTTCAAGGTAGCCTTTGCAGTGGGGGCACAATACCCCTGGATTTATACAAAAGGCATTTTACTGATATTAAACAGGAACAGAAACATATATGGCCCTTAAAAACAATAAACATAAAGAAAGACGGCATGCAGCATGATAATGGGCACTGTAACAGCAAAAAATGCAGCTAATTAAGTTATACAGTTGACCCTTACACATGGCAGGGGTGGGGTCATTGGAAAAAACACATAAAATCTTTCAGTCCCCTTCGCGAGCAAAACTAGTGGAAAGATACAAGAAACACAAGATATAAAGATCACTGCAAGATCTCTGAGAACTACTGTACCACATGAGGGGCTGCCATAGACTCACTGGGTGTCCCTCAAACCAGCACTGTACTTCATTTTATGCATTTATAATGCTACTGGACTACTTGTGCTGTCTGCCGGCCTTGGTGTGACGTCTGCAGCATTTGCAAAATCCCCCAAAAGACTCCCAGTTAATTTCTTACGCGGACTCCGCGATATATCAAAACCGCGATGGGGAAAGTGGCGAGGCAGAAGGATCAGCTGTCCACGCATAGACCTCAACACATGATAGAACACAACAAAACAGGATATGGAATGAGACAGAATAGTATCCAGGATAGTATCCATGTATAGTTGCAACCTCTCCCCTAGTAATTTTCTCATCTTATAGCTACCTGGTTCTTTAAACTGCATGAGGTGTTTCAACTAATAAAGGCCAGCTGGTTAATCTGGGGGTATCGGCACATGGCCTAATAAGTGCTGCATGGCAATCAAACAGAAAAAGGAACCTTGTGCTCCGGCAGCTGAAAATGTGCTTGGCCAGTCACCAGCCACATTCATTTTTACACTTCAGTTGTTCCCAGATATATTTTATATCACATCATTCTATCCTATGGAAAATTTGATCTATGACAGCACTATCAGGATGTTTAACATTAAAATTCAGATTCAATTTTACATTTAAATTCCAAAGAATATTATCTGTAAAACAGCACGTAGAGTAATGATTTAGCAAGAGATACTTGAACTGAAATGGTATACTACTATGCAACACTAACTTTCTCACTCAACAATTTTCATCAGGATTTTTAATCTATGTGCTGCTTATTTGTACGGTTATTTCTAAAGGTGTATGAATCAATTACCACTCAATTAAAACTTGTGAACGACAGAGTATCTTTTCCTGTGTTCTACCACTGCTGTGTACCTGTCTGTGACTGCAGGTAAATAACAAAGCTGCAGTATTTCATCATAGAGTGTAACCACACTCTTCAAGGCGCCAGTAAAGGGTGGAAACCAAAATAATTGATGAAAACAGCGAACTTTTCCATTCCAGCCCTCTGGCTATACATTTAGATCAAAGTGCTAATATGAGGTATGTCTGTTGGAAAGATTTGATCTTTCATATTGTAGAATCTTGTGAATCTTCTATTCATGTCCTACAATACTCTACCTTTTCTATTGTATACAGACGCTCCTCTTCTTACGAACTTTCAACTTACGAACTTTCAGACATACGAACGAAGAGGACTGTAAGTCCAAATTGTGTTCATTGGGCTCCCGTTTTCTGTCCGCAACATCAATTTTTTTTTCTGCACGCCAATTCTGCCTAGTACGCCTTCTGGCCGCTACTCCCGCCGCGCAGCAGCGTAGCGTGCGTACTCCCAGCATCCTAGTACTTAGTACTTGCGTATACCCTTAAAATGATGTTGTATGAACATTTCAAGTTACGAATGGCCGTTCGGAACGTATCCCGTTCATAAGTAGAGGAGCGTCTGTACCTATTCATATAAGAATATAATAACGATATGCACACCAAACTGTAGATAGCTTTTTCCTAAAACTGGCACATACACAGTCTTAAATACTTACGCCAAATAACTTATCAACCAATGACCTAGATCAGGATGAGCTGTTGAAGCAACATGGAATATATTATTCATCTGCACAATGCTCAGAGCCCTTAAGTAATTCTTGCTATTGCCTGCCATATGCTGTTTAGTCTTTGAAAACCTTGGCATGTAATCATACCAACGCACATGCTTCTGTATAACTATGCGAAAATTTGTTTCAGATCAGTCAGAAACCCAGAATATGTCTCTGTCAAATGTTTTTGGATTATGATTGTGAGTTGGGTGGTTTATGTATGTATGTATGTATGCATCTATCTATCTATCTATCTATCTATTTATCTATCTATCTACTTTGAATAGTTTCATTCAAACCTCGATCACACTCTTAAGCACAGAGTTCTATAAAACCACCATCAATGGTTAAAAATCATGTGAAATATGTTTAGATGTGATAAAATGAAGTGTACTATTTATCTTATATTATCATATACCAGTTAACTGTTAAGTATGTTTATGTAAAGCTGTAATAAATTAAAAACTGAATTAACGTGTGTATTACTTTCAGACAATATACAAGGCCAAGTTTTTCCCATAATTCTTCTTAATGGCCCTATACTGTCCACAGCATGGCTTTTTTAATGAATCGATGCAAGCAAATGCATCCTAGTGCAGGTGTAAATGTCCAGATGCACTTAGTTTGGCACGCCTCAAGCAAACCAGTGCCAGGTTATCTCAACCTTTGCATTAAAATGCATTTTCTTTGCATATGCAATGTGCCTGACGCTTTGCTCTCTGTTGATAATACCTTCCCCTCAACACCTGCTCTAACTGATTTTAAAATAGTCAAGCTGGGAGGAGAGGCTGTGTGACTATTAAATAGTCTATGGAGATTTTGGACAGGCAGAAGCACTCAGTGGGTGACAGCTGATGCTTTGTGTGTTGGCCCCATGGTGCATTTTGAGGAGACACGTTCACACAGTGTTCAAACAAATATCAAATCACAGAGCATTTCACTGTCAACTAGAGGCACGCGGTTTGCTAAGAAGCAAGCTTTCTGCCCCCACATTCGCCATCCTGCACCCAGCAAACCATCGGCTGACAGCTACCTCAGTGCCCCCCCCCCCCTTACCTAAGCAGCTATTTTCATATTTTCCTGACACTCAGTAAGTATTTTGCATCAGTGGAGTTGCTCTGCAGAGGCATATTCTTGACAAAGTATAAGCTGCCATTGGGCATGAATGATTTATTACGTCTAAGTGAAAAATGTACATCATGCTTTAGACAATATCCACTATTAGACCATGAGTACGAATGCTTTTTAATATAAGACACCCCAATTACAAGTCATACATTGTTCACTGGAGTAGGGACAAGAATTTTAAATGTTGTTATTGCAAAACAATATCCTCTTGTATACCTGTAACCATAACATGGTGATGAAGCTTTAACCATCCTTTGTCACAGTATAAGGTTAGCTTTTCATTTACATGATAGCAATTACAGTAATGAAAGCTACAAATCCCTGATCCACAATGCATGAAATAGACGGGTATGTACTTATCTAAAGTTTTTTTAAAATGGTATGGCTCTGTTTTTGCAGATGCGATGTCAGCATTTCACATGCCACCAGAAACCACTCAACAGTTAAAACTGAGCAGCATATTTAATATTTTTTTAATGGTCGACTCATGAATTAATTAAATCAGAAGCTGTCAAACTTGTCAGAAAAAAAAAATCACTTTTAACATGAAGAATTGAGAGTGATTTCAATCAGATTCCTTTTGTTCACCAGGAAACTGGAGCGTGAGCAATAGTTTGTGCTTGTTGCCATCCACACTGAACCAGTGCTGGGGAAAATCATGAATTCTTTTTGACCTGTGAAAGCTACTGAATGGAGCAGAGAGGCAGATGTGTTGCTAAAACAATTGACCTTACCATCTGTTTCAGGGTTTTATCGCCTGATCTTTTCCCCATTAACTGCACGGACAGGGTGAAATACAATTCCCATTATAGGGATCTAGCTAATAATGCATTATCAATTAGCCCCTTTGTTATTGATCAATGCATAGCAGGTAGTACCAGCCCATTACCTTCATTTAGAACTCTATTGTCCTTCCTGCTTCTCCTGTTTCTACTTGTTCATTAAACTCCAGTTCATATACGTATTGGCTTTTACTTAAATTGTAGCTTGATTGTTCTTCAATACCCAGTAAAGATCATCTTTAATCACTACTGAACCTCTTCCTTTCTTATTCAATTTCATTAGTTAAAAGGCAAAATTCTTAAGATAACAGTACAGTAATGTCAATGTCAATGGGTGTATATATCAGGTTTTCCATTCTGTAAAGCTTAGAAAGCAGTGTGCTATTCATTTGATAAATAAATATTTAATAAGAGCTTCCCAATGACGTTATAAGGTTAATATACTATGATTACTTATCATATACAATGATGAGATTGACGTTTCTGGCAGATTTACGTTACCAGGATAACGATAATCAATTTTTTTGAGTGCATGTTTTGTAGCTAAGGTTCCAAATGACTCTCCTGGATTTTAGTGTAACGTAACAGAATAATAATAATGATAATAGATACTTTATTGATCCCCGTGGGGAAATTGTCTTTACACCTCCCTCAACTTGCTCTTTTTTGTAGAGTAAGTTGTCCGCGAAGGGCAGCCACCCGTAGCGGCGCCCAGGGAGCTGGGGGTTAAGGGCCTTGCTCAAGGACCCGCAGACGTGCTGAGGCTGGGTTTTGAACCGGCGACCTTCAGATTACATTTTCTGTACCTGCTTGTCCTATGCAGGGTCATAGGGCTTCAAAGCCTATTCTACAAGCTATGGGTGCAAAGCAGGGAATAACCTAACTGTAGGAGGGGGTCACCACATCATTCACATCTATATATTATATTATATTATGTTATATTATATTATATTATATTATACTGTAATTTAGGAGATGCCCAAAATTTTCTTCCTATTTTCATACTGTCACGCCCAGCTCCGTCCGATCCTAATGTGTGCCACACCCACCTCGTTACCTCCTGTTTTTGCCTGGTTGTCATCACCTGTTGCCTATTCCTTTTGCCTTGTCTTGTGTATTGAGTCTCAGTCAGTCTTCCCCAGATTAGTCATTGTAGTGTCATGTATTGTTGTACTGTTTGGTGTTTGTTGCCAGTCCGACCATTAAACCCCTGATTACCCGTAAGTTCGGCTTACTCTCCTGCTTCCCTGCTCGCCTTCTTGCCGCACCGTGACACATACTTTACACGATCCCCATATATTTTATGACGTAGTTCACACAATTAAATCCATCTTATTTGCTGGTTCATTTTGGCCTTTGATGCTGGACATATGGATACTGTGTTTGCTTTGTCATAGTCTGTCTCATGTGCTTTCAAAAAAGCTTTTATGTTAATTACATTTGTCTTCTGTCGGGCCTTGGTTAGCAAATTAAATTTACTTGGAAATAGGGTGGTTCATTTATATATTTAGTAGCTTTCATTTAGATCACAGCGTGGAGATATGTTAAATTTAAATAATTGCACCAATCTTAAAGTTACGGCATAGAAACTTCTGTGATAATCAATAATATGGACTTTGCTAAGGAGAAATTCAGTATTCAGATATCTTCATGTGATTTTAAACAACAAATTTAACAGATTCAAATATATACTTGGTTTAAAATGATACAGTGAATAATTTTGTTTGCTGCATTATTTAAATAAGTTGATTGGCTACTATTGTAATACCATAACAAACATTTCTTTGTTTAATCTTTATGACATTGTGTAAGAATTATCAGAAACAGTAAAATAACAAAGCTGACCTATTTGCATTTAAAAAAAATGTTTACCATATCTCTGAGTCAATTATAAAACTTCACTGTTTGTTCATTTAGCATACATTACATAACAGGAATGTTAACACAGAGCTTATGCTGGTAAGACTGCCTGGTACTGTACATCTCTGTGATGAATGACCTAGAGGAAATCTTTACATGTACCTATGTGACGTTAAGAATTGAGATATTGCTCAGCATTTGAAATTTCCGGTTTCGATATTAATATGGCTTTCTGACAATGAAGAAGTAGGTGAGGAAGAGTAACACCACGGACTGCGAGGAAAACAAGCAAGTGAAATCTCTATTAAGTCAAGCCCGAATTTTCACTTGAAGCAGAATTAACCAGATCAAAGCTATCGTATTCCGAGCAGATTATTAGAAAATCCAGTGCATTACAGATGATCATGGTTCTTAGATAAGTTGAAGGTAAAAGACAAAGAGGAAGACAAGAAGCAAGATAGATCAGTCTTCACAGGAATGACTATGCCACTGAGAAGGCTGAAGAACGAAGAGAGTGCATGGAATATTCTGGAGGAATGCCGTCTGGTTACCAGAGGCTGATACCAACATTATCACACCTAATGTTAAAAAAAACACACAAATGACCTACTGTACTTTCCTGGTTTATCATTGTGGCATATGGATTTAATATGGATATGTTGCTGATGTGATTTTTAAAATTTAAATAATCAAGATCACAAATTTTGCCAAGGAGAGTATGGATTTCTTACAAGATGGCGATTTATATGAGGCTTCATAACATATCAATTTTGTGTATTAAAAAGGGAAAATTCTCTTTTTAGTTTGGTGAAAACCAAAAGCAATAGCTCTGTGTAGGCAAGATGAGGACTGACCTGGGTGCAATATTAGCTTTATATCTTTGGAAGGTATGAGTTCAGTGACATCATCATAGATATAAAACCTAAAAGTTTTTTTATTCATGAATATGGTAGTAGTTATATGGTGCAGTATATACAGTGGTACCTCAGTTCTCGAACTCATTAGAACTCGAATTTCTTAAAAGTTGAACCAACCAGTTCGAAAAAAAATTACCTAGAACTCGATCTGAATCTCAGAAGTCAAACCGTGAGTACCGACCTAAGATAACTTGTACGCGCGGGGAAAAGAGTCACGCGGCACATCTCTCAGCGGAAATAAAGGATAAAGCTTCAGTCTCAGCCTCGCGTTCGCTGTGATAGCATTGTGCATGTTTACACTAGCTGAATACATATATTTAGACAGTAAAAATACATTTAGACAATGATAGACAGTAACAGTAATTATTATTACATAATAAAATACATTTAAAAGTAAAGATTTCTTATTACTTATTTTAATATTAATAATAAACCATTAATACATTTAATTATAATAATATTGTCCTGCCAAGCGGGGATGGAACGGAGACAAAGGCGTCAGGGTATCGGGGAATACGGGGTTTAATTACAGGTAAGGCAGGCAAAAAGCAGACGGACAATACAATGACCGGACTGGGGAAACAAACTGAAACGCGGACTAAATACAGAGGACTAATGACAACAACCAGAAACAGCTGATCACACGGGGATTCCACACGGGGTTAACGAGAGGGCGTGGCACACGGAAGGAGCGGTCGATCGGGGCAGGACACATTGTTTGGATACATTTATTTTCTTACTTTACAAATTACTGTTTTGATAAATGTGCTTAGATGTGTTTAGTACAGTATATGCTCTTCTTGTTTTATCCGGTTCATTTTGTGTTTAAATGCTAAAAAAACAAAACATATTTAGGTGTAATTTTTTGGGACCGGGAACCAATTAATTGGTTTTTCATTATTTCTTATGGGGAAAATTCAGTCAGAACTCAAACTTTTTAGGATTTGATCTGGAGTTCTGAACGGATTAAGTTCGAGAACTGAGGTACTACTGTATATGATAGTTTAGACCTGAACTGCTTTTTACTTACACAAGAATAATAAGTTTTAGGTTAGATTATGCTGCATATTACATTCCCATTTTACCCAGGTAGCAGTGAACGGTGCACCAGACAGAATGCCATGTGTCTATATTTACAATTAAGGGGAAATTACATATTCGACTTCAAAGTAAATGATACATTTGGGAATGTCATGACATTCTTGAGAATGTATAGTACTGTTGAACTTATATTTTGTGATAAGAAGTTGGAGGGCATCAGTGAAAATGCTACTACCTTTAAATTTACAGGATATTGTGTCAGACTTGCAGGATATTATAACATCGACCATCCTGAACTGGGTGAACTGAATCTAGATATAATTTTGAGTCTTCTGCCAGTAAAACATATTTCCTTAAAGATCAAACACACACACACACTCACGCACAGGCCCGTACTCATATCTTTGTGGGGAGCGTCCATTCATTTCTATGGGAAATACCCTAATCTCAGCACTGACAGCTATAACCCCTACTCAGCCCTAACCTTAAGCATACTGTAAGTAACCAAATGGAATACAAGACTGTGAACATTTTTAGTTTTTGATTGTAGCCATGGATTTCTATAAAACTGAGTTCATATACATACCCCCCCCCCCAACACACACAGACACAAAAGAAAATGCCTATGTAAAGAGCTCATTACAGATAAACATATATACTGCACTATAAAGTTCATGTTGTTTTTCAATGGCAAGCAGTCTGTCCAGTCTAAAGGTTACAATGTCAGCACAGCTGTTACTTAACCTTTCCTAATCCATGGGCGCCTCACTTCCATACATTATCCCTGTTTTTCTCCCTCTGGAGTGAAGTGAGCTTGGCCTTTGTGTGGCACACATCAGGCGCCAATAAATCTGTAATTAGTGAGTTCCACTGGTGAAAAAGTATCACTTTTCCCATCTTAAGCAGATGCAATTTCCTCTCACAGCCACCAGCATCACGTTCAATAAACACAAAGTTCCGCCATACAGCAAATGCTTCCATGCTTAACATTCTATTTGCTTAAAGCTGTTTGTGTGTCAGTGTGGGAATGAAACGAGCAATGTTACTACTAATGTGGCTGCTATTTGCATAGTAGCTGTATGTGAAATGCGTACCTCTGCCTGCCGCTTCCTGTCTGCTTTCACTGGGGAGGGGGGGGGTGACTCATCGGCTAAGCCATTTCCCAGCAGCTAATGCAGGCGGCAATTAATTTTTGTTTGAATTCTTCTTCACTCTGTTTTTTACAGGTGCTCATAGGCTTGATGACAATCTCAATGATGTGACAGTTTTGATCAGATTTACGAGGAATATCAATGGCATTTTAATTTACACCCTCGTATTGCCACATCAGCACCAATCTGAGTTGGACTGTTTATGCACAGACATTTTTATTTAATGTGCAAACCCTAGTCCTCATACCCTTTCTCATAATTGCATAACGTTTCTTATTTTAAGGTCACAAGCCATCTTCCGGTGAGTATCCTGGAACAACGTAGACCTACCTCCCACAAACGTTACCTGCCCTTTGGGCTGATGTGTTTGAGATGATGTGTCTCCAGGCTAAATTTCAGAACTTTACAATACTATTACTATAATGGGCCACGTGGTGAACGTTCAGGGCTCTCGAGCACATAATGCTCATCACCGGTTCTCCGTACTGCACACGCGACATCAGCAGCTCACGTTCTAGCGTGACTCATGGCTACGCCATTGTAACATTTTATAATTTGAGAGCATTTTGCATTTTTCCCTCATTATTATCTGAAGCCTTCTCTGGGCTCATCTTGACATGTATGGCAGTCATTTTCAGGTAAGTCTTGGGGGGGGGGGCAACATCAAGGGTTGGTACTGAATCATGTATCCCTTTTTCAGTTTCAATTTCATCATTTCTGAGGCGATAGCGATGTATCCATTCTTTTTTGGGTGGAAGAGGCCTGATGGCAATTCAACCAATTATCTGAGTAATTTAAAGTGGGGATCTGCTGCCTGTCACAGGCCTTTTGACAGACTGTCCTAGATTATATAAGTGCATAACAACTATCCCTAACTACCTTTAGTACTAATGGAATCCATCGCTGCTTTAGTAATAGCAACTAATGCCTTTTGGTGGGTAAGAAAGCCCAATTCTGTTTTCTGTTGCCTTTGTTTGATTTGATCCAGGCCAAAGCAAATAAATCTTAGTGTGGATTGTCATCTTGCAAACTTTACACAGCCTTGTTTTATCAGTTTTGGCAGCTGAATAGTTCTATTTAACTATCTAGCCCAATGACCCATTCACTTATCTTGTGAGCCCCTTTTTATGTGTCATTCATTAACTGTTGTCTGCTCTGTGTCGTGACTAGTTTGTCCATCATCAACTGTTTTCCTGTGATAGTAAAACAGCATAAGGTCTTTTATATAAGGCAAACTTTGTCTGATCTTGTCTCCCTCACCTTATTAAAAAAAAAATAAAACACTATTCTTCAATAGCATACGTAGCAGTATCTTAAATGTATCTGTAAAACCGGACTGGAGTAAAAATATTATATTAGCAGTATAAAATGATAAAAATACATAAAAATGTGTGCTATGAACCCACCCAAAAATTTTGCAGAAAAAGTATACCTTAAGCATATTTATGAATGCAAAATCTAAAATAGCAAACATCTCAACAGCATTTTGAAGATAAAACTAGTGACTTTCTTACTTTGTCCAATTAGATTATTTTTACGAGGGCACTTACAACTGATTTATTTCCATTTTTACCAACTCAGCATATGATGGTCTTTGACATTTTTAGTACAGTACATGATTTGCTGCAAACAGTAAAGCATCACTGAAAAAAGCAGGAGCTGCTCAGATGTGTATTCTAGGTGCATCTGCTCAGACGTGTATTCTAGGTGCATCTGCTCAGACGTGTATTCTAGTTGCATCTGCTCAGACGTGTATTCTAGGTGCATCTGCAATGTTCCCTACTTCTATGAACTGAGATCCTTTCATCTTTTTCATTGTCTTTAATTTTTGATTAAATGTTTGATATCTGTGAAACCACTATATTAAAGACTAGGTGTGAATATCTGGTTAAAATGAGTGTCTGGTACGAATAATGTGTTGTTTCTGAAGCCAACTGTCATCCAATCATTACTGACAAAAATCCATGTCTGTCTTCTGTGTTTTATTCTGTTTTCTCATTGGGCTTCAAAGAAGCAACGATGCTCTTTGGTTTGCTACACATGCTGTCTCTCCCAGATTACCAATAACTACACAATATGCTCCTTGGTCGACGCCGGTCACCAGGGATGGGCGAAACCACTGATTTTCTTTGTGAATCGATTCAATACGATACCAAGGTTGGAGTCCCTGATATCAATCCTGATACTGATATTCGGTACCTGTCCAATCCTAATGGCCGGGGGTTGTGTGGGGGGACACTAGTGTCTTCCCCTCTTAGGTACAAAAAAAAAATATGATAACATTAGAACTGATTGTCAAAATGAAGTATTCACATTAAAAGAATTGATATTTCAGTTTCAGTCACTTGTGTGTGAGAAGGTGAAAGTCTTCTGGGGACCCCTAAGTGATTTCTGTAAACTCTGCTCTGTTGTATGCTGTATTGTATGTATTTTACAGTGTCTTGTTTGTGCTTACCTGCAGGCTTGGGTGATATTATTTAGGTACAGTATATGTATTTTTGGGGCAGCGAAATTTACCATGGGGGATGCCATGATTTAGCATTTAAAATGCACACACAGGAAAAACGAGGAAATGCAATGAGAGCAGCACAATGTAAAGGAGCTGTCTAAGCAGACAGCGATTGTATCTCATTTTTCATACCACCCAGATTTTATTACGCGGTATATGATTAGGATGACCATATCCATGTCAGGGGGGCACTATGAGCTACTTCAGGTTTTACAAACTACTGTAATAGTTAATTTCTTCTTGTACTTTTACTATTTTTCTTTCCTTGATTGAAAGACTCATCCAGCTGTTTCACATTGACATTAGGGACACATGCATGATTATAGGAGACTGACCAACCAGCACACAGCAAGAACTCAGTGCTAAAGTGAAATCCAGGTCCTTTTAATTGAAATGGTAGTTTATTATGAGTCCCAGCTCATAATGCTCCCCCCTCCCCTGACATGCAGTCGGTGGTCAGCCTATATATGGTACTTTGACAGTATTTTCAAAAGCAAAGGTAAAATGTGGCGGGGGGGGGGGGTATTCACCTTTATGTGTGACCATGTGATCACATATGTATTGTATATGTTTTCTTGGTCAATGGTCAATGTACAACAAGTAAGAGTATTTTTTATAAGACCTTTTCACGTGGAATATCCACAAAATTGCAAACAGGTTTAACCATGCCTGCATCCTACATTGAACTCACCCCTATTAAAAACATCTATAAATATATAAGATCTGTATCCATGGATCTGACTTCCAACAGGAATTATATTCCTTGCATATATGGAAAAATATCTATTTTCATCTACAGTATGTCTGTTATGGTAATGCTGTGTCACTTTCACATACTGAAAATATTTAGATTCAATCAGAAATAGTTTAGACAAAATCTCCATATCATTACCACTGATGTGCATAGTAAATCCATTACAGCAGGGGTCTCAAACTCCAGTCCTGGGGGGCCGGACCCCTACACAGTTTTTGGTTCACCCTCATTTAACACACCTGATCCAACTCCTTGTGCTAATTACCACACAGCTCTTCAGTTGAATCATTTGTGGTGGAACAGGGAAAGAGCTAAGCTACACAGGGCTCCGGCCCCCCAGGACTGGAGTTTGAGACCCCTGCATTACAGCAAAAGCACATGTAATCAGTGTAATCATCTGAAGTAAGGGCATATTCAATCTTAAAAACATGTTAAGGCTAAAGATACAACTGTTATTCTATTAACAATGCTTAAATATTTACTCTTAAGTGACTATGAATACCTACTGTTCACACGGTCACTAGGTGACACTGGAGAGTGTAATTTGGGGACAAAAGAGATATTTTAAGTACACATGACTGGTTTCTGACAAAAAAAGAAAGTGGATTACTGGGAGTGAACATCTCCAGGCAGTGATGAAAGAATTCAGTTTAAGAGCCATGGGAGATCGATGCCTGGGAGATAGTACCTCAGAAAGGCATCAGAGCAGCACTGCTCAGCAGGTCTTACAGCTCAGTTCCTCCAAGGTCCTCATGTGACACATGTACTATGGGCAGACTTTCAGTGGTACACTTAAGATGCAAAAGCACTTGGGAATACCACCCACTCTAAGTATATGTTCTTCCATCTTGGCGAGTTATATATACTGCATACAGAAATTTAAAATAATTTGTGACAATGTTGTAGCATCATGTGTACAGAATATTGTAGAAAAAAAATTAAATAAATTTTAAAAATATGTTTTAAGATAATCAGCTTCCTTTCACTGATACTTCTTTGAAAACTAAATTAATGTAATTTTAAAATATATAATAGCATACAATCTCATTTAAGTGAATAGTTATTTCAGAACAAAGTGAGGGAATAAATGTAAATTATTGTACGTCAATTTTAGCCATTAAGGATTTATTATTTTCCCCAAACTAAAAAGTCTGCACACAAAGAATTACAAAAAATAAATCTAGTGAAATGTTATCCAGAATTAAGACATTTTATACATTACTTGCTTTAAAGTTTTTTTTCCCCTTCTATTGACACAGGGGGATGAAATCTGGTTTTTAGCTGAACCGTCTGTATAAGCAGTCAGCTAGTTATTTTCACAATCAGATGAGATCTTGAATAGAGGGTTGCAAGTTGCAGATCAGCTGAAAGATAAAGATGACTTGTGACATGTGCTTAAAGAAAAGTGCAACAGAACACTCCCACAGCGAATTGTTACACATACAATGCAGAGGTGGATTCTGAAGACACGGGTCCCAGGAAGAAAGTAAAAGCACCTTATTATAGCGACAGCAACCATCATCAGCAAGTCGCCAAGATGAGGGCTTGTCAGACCAATCAATCATCTTCCACAAGCAAAGGGATTTGTTCATCACCAGCCAACTGTTTCAATTACATTATATGGAGCCTTTCAAAGCAGGAAATCCTGCCTGAAGCAAATAACAAACATAAACATAACAGGCCTGATATGGGAACAAAACCATTTTTCTTTTTGTCATGATAAAACCATTATCGTCAATGATAAACGGTCCGAAATATACTAAGAACAGCAAGGTTTTGAGTTTTATTTTGTCAAATTCCAAAGCACTAAGCTACAATTCCCATCTTGATATACTCTCAACACATCAGAGAGTCTCCTTAAGGACAGCAGGCAATCCTATAGCCATACAATGGTACAATAATGTGTTAATTATTACATTGTTATATACAGTAGACTGTTCTCATTTTAGACAAATTCTGGGCAAATCGCTTTTATTATGAAGCAAGTCTGAAAAGTGTTTTTGATATTAGGGGTTAAATTCATTCTGGTATGCCAGAGCTGCTTAATAATAATAATAATATTAATAATAATAATAATTATTATTATTACAATTCATACCTCCTTGTCCAATGCAGGATCCCAGGGAATAACTATCAGGTACACATGTCATTCACGCCTACGGACAATTTGGCAACTCCAATTCAGCTCAGCATACTTTTGGACTGTGGGAGGAATCCCCCCCCCCGCCAAGACGGGGAGAACATGCAGCACCTGAAGGACCAATTCAGTGACAGAGCAGCTTACTTCATTAAAAAGCTATTTTTTGGAGGCGACTGATCAGTTTCTCAGGTGTGGAAAATGACTTTGTGTTCACTTTGCTAGGTGTGGTTTTGTAAATGAATGTGTCTGCAGCGCCTGCTTCCGTTCTCCTCTGCGACTTGCATCGATAATAAGCCATGAGAGGCGCGCCGTTGTTAGAGCTGCGAACATTTCCCCCGTGAGCGACGAGGCGCAGCTAGGCTGGCTAACATGGTCTTAACTGACATGCTTGCATCTGGCAGGGGGTGCAGTAAAGGGAGGAGGTTTAGGAAGATTCAAAGGGCCCCTGAGTAACAGGGGCCTTAAAAAATTAGGAACATAACTGGATTGAGCTGGTTTGGGGGCCAAACGCGATATGCTTTCATGGGGCCTGAAAATCTGCAGCTGAGCCCCCGGCTTCGGGGCTGGCCTTACAGTGTAGCTAACTCTTCTAGTAATTTCTATTTCTGAGAGGCATCATTTTATTTCTTTGCTTTTCATTCAATGTGTGTTCTGGTTAGCTTTTTCATTCCATTTTTTATTTTTTTTGGGAATTACTTAATTTCGTTCTACTCCATGATCTAAAGCTGTTTACTTCTTGTTCAAAAGTGGCAATACACTCAAAGGATTGATAGCCCATGGATATAAAGTTGATTCTGCAGCCACATATATGAAGTTATTTCTGTGAGCCACAATTGCATGCACTTAATCATTGCTACCCTCCATAGAGCACAGTTTGCTGAGTTGAGCTATGGCAGCCTACCTAAGCTTCTTGCTGTGCATAGATTGCAGTTTTTCCACAATTTTGAGTAGCTCTGTGGTCACATTTATGGCTGTTTTCCCTGGGTGTTCTACCTTCCTTGCTTGAGTGAATCAATTACTACCATTTGAGAAATGGCGTCCCCTTATTTTCACTGTTCCCACACTAGCTGGGAAGTTCTGTACCCATAAGTTATTCGGCTATATAATGCAGAGGCCTGGTCTTCAATTTCTCCTGCACCAACTTCCTATTCAATATTTTTGACAGAGCTGAATTTGTATGTATTCCATGACTATTTATGTGTTCTGTATTTCCGTGGAACACTTCATGGATTTATTTTTACCTGTATTAAGCTCATTCACATTATCTAGATGCATGATGTGTGGAGCAGAACTTACATGACCACAACTTTTGTGTGTATCACGTCACATCACATCATGTCACGTCACATCTCTCATGTGTTTCTGGTCGAAGGCTGCTGGTTTTCTGACACCGAACACCCAGGTCACGTCCCTCTGGCAGCCCTCTTATGGTGCTTTTCCACTGCCACCAAGAACTGAGCCATGCCAGAGCTGCACTGCAAACTGGCAGTTTTCCACTGTAAAGTATGCGAGCCCCAGCCAGACCTAAGCTGTAACCGTGGTGACCAAGGCCAGCTGGTGGAGCCGCCACATTCGTAATGCACGCATATACTGTTTCTGCTAGCATCTGATACTAATATAACACAGTGATTCTCACAGAGGTGTTAGAAAATTAGGAAATTAGCAGACAGTAAATCATGATGTACACCATGTGAACCCATGTGAATAAGCGTCTCTTTAGTTCCCGTGCCACTATCACTCTCACAACCTGGCAACCCCTTTACTGAGCCGACCCTTCTGCAGTGGAAAAACGAAGCGAGCTCGGACCGCACTGTAACTAGTCTCTCTCTTCACGGTACGGCTCGGGTACAGCTCAGTTCCTACATGCCCATGGAAAAGTGCCATTAGACCTCTGTCAGCCTCTTCCAGGTCAAGACGGAGGTTGACAGGCCAAATATCCTTTGGAATTTGTCCATGTGTCTTGAGACATGAGACTGAACTGGAATGCTTTACTGCATTTCCGTCAGGCACAGTAGATTGGTGTAGGACTGTCAGCTGGACTTTATCTTTGACCTGGTGGTTTCTTTCAGACTGAAAAATACCAAAGAGGGTTCTGCTTGGGAATGAATCTCCCAGAAACTTCACGGGGCATCGGCTCTTTGGCTGAGGATTTACAGAACTCCTGTCCCATCAGTCAAGTTCCATGTTTTTCTTTGGCACAAGATTTCTAAATTTGACACTGGCAATATTTGTCTTTACAGCCTTATTTTCTGTGTAATTTCATATAGATATACATGCTTCATATAGATCTACAAGCATTACTATACTGGGCAGTGCAAGTAGCCTAATTGTACATAGCGTTCTGATTAGCTGTCAGTTAAGGGTTGTATAACTCCAGCCTTTGTGTAACGCAAATCTGAACATTTCAACTGAGTTGTCAGTTAGTTATATTTAAGAAGTTTAATTGCATTCATGCAATTCATGCAACACTTCATTTTGATGAGATGCTATATTTTGGTAAATGTCAGGGAATTGAATGTTTTAAAGTTTTTCTATTTTCCACTTTAATAATAACATCAGTTCATAAATAATGAGCTTGAATATTAAAAGGGAATAATTTATTACAATGCAATCAAGTCAAATTAATTTTTTGCTTATTTCCAATGAGAACCAGCACAGAACTCAGTGGCGGTTCTAGAATGTTTCAAGTGGCGACGGAAGTGGGGGCAGTTGTTCTGCTACAGGGGCCAGATGCATTTAACCTTAGGGACCGACTACTAAACAAATTACTTGTCAACTGTGAGGGGCACCTCTGCTGAATTTCCAGATTTCTGGGACATTGCACATTATGCTTGACTGTCATGCAAAAAACAATTTTGAAAACCAATGAATATTTTGCTATGTTTATTTTAGTTACATTTTCAGTTACATTTAAAAATATTAAACTTTTTATTCTGTAGGACCATAATTATCCACCACCATATTATTTATATACAATGCTTTTACCCTCAACTCAATAAGCCATTTAAGATGTTTATTAATTCATTTTTTTTTATAGCATTTTCTGTTTCTTATATGAATTGTATTCCACGATTACAACTTTAGCCATTTAACTAGCTTTAGAGAGAAAACCCTCTAAATAACAAGAAACTCATTAAAGTGAGCTATTCAAGCAAAGTAATAAAGAGGGTAGCATTAAAAATTCACCCAGCCGTTATTCTTTTTTTGGCCATCACACTTTGGTGTTGCTTGCTGTTTTTCTGTCGTAACTTTGCTTTTTTTACCAACTGAAGTGACTCATATACCCACCTAAAGAGTCTGATTAGATAATGGGTATATTTTTGTGTTCCATCTGTTTCCCAGGGCATAAAAAGTTCAGCAGACACGGATTTATTTTGGGTCAGTACCCTTTGCCCCCCTCCCAGACTGTCTGACCCTTGGGAAAAATCGCACAATCACACCGGTTAAAAAAAGTTGCATTACAATATATAAGCAGAACAGTAAAATGTGTGAGTGGAGATGAAATATTGAATCGAATATATTGAAAATAATGTGTGCCATAGATGACATAGACAAAAAATATCCCCCAGAGGACAACGCAACCAGCAAACACGCATGTTGAGGTACCTGTGGCAGGGTCCACTGTACGCTCAATCAGATGGTCGTCTTGATGCACCCACTCCCCGTTGCACTTGAAGTATATCTGTGTGGCTGGAGTAGAGCGGCAGGTGAGAGTGACAGGCTTGTTCTTCACTATGTATACATCATCCGGCTCGACCAGGAAGTGAGGCAAGAGGTCCGAGAATGCTGCGGGAAGGGGGTTTGTCACCGTGGCGACATGCTGGGAACCTGCCAAGGAAGGAGAAGCAGATGGTGCTCAGAAATGGATGCTGACAGGACACGTCAGTGAAAAAGACAAGTTATGGAAGAGGATCTTCATAGTATGTTAGGAAGTATGATATTATGAGAATTTTGCAGTTTGTTTTTTTAATGGCTATGTGACCATCTCTCTATTGTAAAAGACGGACAAGTCATAGATGGTGCATGTGTGGTCATAATATTTTTTTTAGAATGTAATATTGTGCGTTGAACCATGCGTCGTGAAGGGAATATCTGCACTACGCTAACAGGCTGCTGACAGAAATGAACGATAACAAGCGATAAATGTGTGACTGTGCCACCGGCACCCAAGATCTGTCAGGTACGTGATAGAGAGGTAGCCTCATAAATCAAGATTTTAGCTTTTATGTCCACTACAGTTTTAACTCAGATGCACAAATACAGACATACAGAGAACACCTAGTATAAAGAATGCTGTGTCGTTGTTTTTGTAATGCTTGGTAGTATTATAAGTGTGAAATCCTCCAGTCTCCAAGCTAATAAGCTGTTTTCATAGAAAGTTCAGTCCCCCCCCCCCCCAGAAAAAAAAGCCTTGGACCTTATCAGGCTCAGTCTGTAGTCCATGCAAACCCAGCCTCCTCAATACTGTTAATCACACTATTTAAAGATCGGAGCTGTGTCGCTAGAGACCATAAATTCTTAGCCTTGAATGGCTGCAGTACTTCACAAAATGTTATACGAGTCTCGTTTCCAGGACTTTAACTCGGCTCTCATTAAATGAGAAGACAGAAAGAGGCCATGTGGCAGGACTGCTTGTCATCAAGTTAGAGGCTTTGAGAAATGGCACCACTGAATCTAATGGCATGGATTCCTCTTGTTTTCATTTATTATTAGCTTAATCATCAAGGGGAAACTTGTCCCCTAGTTTGTGGCCGACCTTGTCTACATAAAGCACAAATCAAAAATATTGCATGAAAAAGAGAAAATAATCAACTTGACAATCTGATAAATGTTTCTTAATCTACATGCAGGTTCAAAGACAGAATAGGAAGAACAGATCTCAGGCCTTCGTCATTATTCTTGTTACAAGAAAATTACAAAAAAATTAAAATATTTAATAGGTGAGACAAAAATAAAGAATCCAAGTATTTGAAGATAAAGTCTTGCAATTAGTGTTTGCTTTGGGGATTTACTTTGCTAATGAAGATGAAACCAAGAATATGACAGACCAGACTAAAGTTGTGTTGGGGTTTTCATATCTGCCCACATGCTTTCAATGAAGACAATGAAACCTAATTAGACAAAGATCAAAGGGAATTATACAATTCCACTAAAATTAAATTACTAATGAATACTAATGAATAGAAATACTACCAACATGTAACGTTTCTGCATTGTGTTCTTAAGGAGCAAATGACTTTGCGGTAAAGATAGCTTCAGAAAACATGATTGTGATGATATTTTCCTGTAGAACCCTACACACAAAAGTAAATTGCGTTCATTTCTGTTCAGGCAGGGAAAGCTTTTCTGTACATTTCAAAGTTGGAGAGAGGCCAGTCTTAAGCTCCACTGGACGTCTTCTCTGCGGATCATACTTTAGCGGGCAATTTGCTCAACAATTTCCACTTATCATCTTCCCTGAGTGCCATGTCAGGAGCAGCAGTTAGGGGTGATTCAGATGGCTGTTGTCAAGGCAGCACTGATCCCACCCACCCACCACGTCCCCAGGGATGCAGAATGGCATCCCGTGCAGCTCACAGGAAACACGGAGGTCCGGACTGTATGGATTAGAGGCTGAGGGACATCACCTGATAATGACCACAGGGTGAATGACAGGAAAGCGCAGAGACCCACAGTGGAGAGTGACCTGAGCGTAGCACACAGTGACAGTCCGCAGGGCCTCACTCCTGGGCAGCAAACTCAGCTTCGCTTTTCTCCCAGTTGTGGTGATGGCTACCTACAGCGTGGGGGCCAGCCCTACCATTACTGCTCCCCCCACATTGCTATTTGCAATACTTCGAGGACCCAGATTGAGTGTATTTCTGTTTACCTTTTGCTCTGTTTATCCTGCCCATTTTTGCAGCTATCCGGCTCAAAAAATAAGCTCCAGCAAGGTTCGAACCCTCACAGCCACGGTCACAGGACGTCTATGCTTTTCATGGGCTTTTATTGTCAGTTATTCTCCAGTAAAGATGCCATATGGCCGCTGCTGTGTATGTTTTGGAGGTTCTACAGTCTGGATATGTCAGGCTTTCTCTGACCCAAAAGGGTATTGCAATCAGTCCTCTGGTCAGCGCGGGTCACTGTGTGCTCTCATTTGTTCTACATAATTTTGTTCCAGGCGTATGAGGTCAAGCACCTTTTAACGGAACTCCTTGCAGCAACAGCAGCAGCAGACAATGTAGAAATTCAGAGTTTAGTTTATATGTTTTTCATGCCGGCATCACAACACAACACTGCTGGAAAGAGGAAATGAGAAAAGCAGATCAAGGAAAGGATTTAAACTGAACTCAAACCTATGCTGCTCTCAGATATATGTAATGTATCATAATACATACATTAGTAAAATTATTTGGTAAACACAATGGAGACAGTTCACCCTATTCAAAATGGTTTATCAGACTGCAGGTAACTGTTACTTATTTCTCTGTTAAGGTTTTTAGTTTTCTGCAGAATGCTTTGCACTGTTCAGGACAGCCAGCAGTAATTGAAGCACGGACACTTCCCTTTCACCTTTACTCTCAAAAAATGGTTTTACTCACAGTCACAAGAGACCTTAGTTTGCGTACCTTCAGAAAAAAAAAATACCCTGAAGTGCAGCTTTCCTTTGAACACCCACTGAGATGCATTAAAGGTGGTCTGACTAACTCATTTGCACAGTGGCAACAGATTTAAAAATCTGTAATCTCTTTCAAATGTTACCAAAAACAGCACCAACAACAGATGCAATACCAATAAAAATGAGGAAAAATGATTGAGAGTAAAATGAGGAAAATCAACAATACCGCTGAATGAAGAAGGGCCTGTTTGTGAGAAACGACAAAACAAAAATCTCCATTAGTCAGACATGAAAGGGCCAAAGCTGAAAATATAATCCCCTTTCGGTGGCAAAAATATTAATTTACTGCCGAGGAATCCAATACTGCTGACAGACTTTACATTTATGGGGCCCTCCATCACTCCCAGTACCGTGACGCCATGGGACGCCTTGGGAAGCGAGGCCATATCCCCTCATAATGAATTGGTGACGCCGGATCTGACCTTTTCTCTTCCCCACTGCTCATTCTGGGAGCACAGCCTGGGTCAGGGACGATATTAACCGCCTCTAAAACACTGTCGTCACAAAGACATTACCCGGCCGGCACAATGCATGTCACATTCGTGTCACCCTCCCAGCATGCGGGGTCAGTAATTCATCAGAGTGAAATACAGCAGACCTCCCTAGTGGGCATTAAACCCCTGCTAATGTATCATGTACACGTTTAACTCTTAATGAAAATGAAATATTCTGATCCTAGTAAAGGAAATCTATCACGTATAACTGACCTGTCACATAATTACACCAATTACCACAGATTTGACGCTAAAGTAAAATTTGGGAATACGACACATCAAACAGAGAAGACACGCTTGTTCAACCGAAACGACATGTCCAGGCTTAACGTGTTGTTTGCTTTGTGGCGAGCGAAAGCAAACAAAAGCTGAAGTGTGAATGTTACGGTTGAATGGCTATTAAAATGATTATTTAAACAGTGTCATTATGATTTTCAGATCATCCTGCATCAGAATTGCACGGTGAACTTTGGGCTTGTTTTAAACATGCAGTGAATTAGCTCTCAAAAAATAGCAGGTGAAAACAACTGCACGCCCCCACCAGTTCACTTTTCACAGCATGGGGGACTAACACTGCAGAGATTTAAAAACTGGAAAAACAGTAACGAAAACAAAAATATCATCTATATTTTTCAGATAGCTTGCTCTCCCTTTCATTGTTTGGGGCACATTTTGTCATTATTTACAATTTTTTAATCTGGATACATACTTAGATCCATTTCAGCCTTTCGCCATTCACCAGAAGGGTAGAGCAATGTTTCCCAACCCGGTTCTCGGGGCTGCAAGATGGGCCTCGTCTTTGCTGTGTCCAACTAGCAGCTGGGAGGGAGCAAAAACATGGACTGTCTGGGGTCCGTGAGGACCGGGTTGGGATGCACTGGTGAAGTGAACCTCATCAGCCTGCTGAACACTTGGTGACATGTCAATATGTCATAACATTTGATGAATCTCTGTTATATGCTCCAAATATGTTTCACACATCTGAATGTTGAACAAAATGCAAAAGTATGAATAATTGAAGGCCCCACACTATGACTATAGCCAGCGGCGTTCCTGGGATATTAAGACAGCAAGGGCCTGGTGGCCACATCAGTCTGATGGTTCTCCTACTCTGCCCCAACCCCTCTGAAGATTGGTCACTGCACTAAAAGGGGTTTGGGAAATGCAGCCCTGGGCCAGGACTGCTGTCACGTATGGAATTCTCAAACCGAGAGCATGGCCCATAACCCAACCGAGCAAAACACATCATTCAGGGCTTGTTTGGATTCATTCAGGGCTTCAGGCAAAAGCCTGAAGCTTGTGATGCATCTGACTACAGCTGAAACACAACCTGATGGAGGACTGAAGCAGAACTGAAACAGAATCAAAATCAAATGGCCAGTCAGTCTAAAGACTTCTTTTCCATACTTGAATCAAATTACATTTGATTTTTTTTTCTCATAGAACATGAAGTTAAATTTATATTCAATGTTCTAGATTCTTGTACACTATAACCTTCTTTTTCTGCTTTAAAATTTTTATGATCAAAATCCATTTATTTTTTCCTTTATCTGAACTATTTTACATCTAATTCAATTTACATTCAATATATTCACCCCAAGGGCACGACTATCATAAGTAAGAGGTGTTTAAGGAGATTTTTGCTGTAGCACTAAAACTTTTATGAATGCCTCCCATTGTGCCCTGCAATATTCAGTCTCAGAGTAAAGATGTACAGTAAAGCCACACCCCTGCCTCAAACTATAATATTAATTAATATAGAGTCAATACCCTCCCCCGACGCCCCCATCCAGCCTCACCTGGAAAATGCATGGATGGATTAAAGCAAGACACACTATTGCCTTATTAAACCTCTAAAAATGTGCGTACGATATACAATTGATATAATTGCAGTAAATGGGACCCAGAGGAGTGCCAGTCTCTCCTTAATATCGTTAAATTTGAGCTCATATAGAATGAAAGTTACTAAAACCCCCAAAGAAGCTGCTCTTCAATTTCTGAGACTTAATTTGTAAAATGCATTTACGTTTCAGATCAAGAGGCCGCCTTTCCTTTAGGTGTCTTGCAGTAGTGAGTTTGCTTTGGCTAATTATCCCGTTTTGCTGCTTAACTTTTCCTGACATCACTGAAATAGCTGGATAATTTTAAACAGCCAGAGTCTGAGCTAAAATTCCTTCCATAATTATTAGTATTCAGAGTATGTTGAAACTTAAGGCCATATTTCAGAATCATGCTCAGTTTCCACCTCTCATTTGAGAGTTTGTGCTAATTGGTGCTAATTTCCACTAATCATTCCAGTCCACTCTGCTGTGCAGCTTTTCCAATCTTACGAAATTCTGAAAGCAGGGTTTGTGTAACACCGTAATATCCAGCCATCTCAGCAGATGAACTAATACACTAAAGACTTACAACAGACTTGCAACACTATTCTAAAATAGGAAGGTTTGTACTGCAGACCCATTATTCAGTTAGAATATGGATGCAAGACGAAGGAACAAAGACAATGGACATCATAATTCATAAATGGCCTTACCTAATGTCTTGCCCTTTTTGAGCCAATTTATTTTTTTATCTTTATTTTTGTTCTGTCCCTGAAGGAAGGAGTCGTTGAGCAATCATTGGATATAATTTGCATCACAATGATAAATGATGGTTATAACATGTGTTTTATTATACCATCAGCATTTTACAATGTCTTCAGCAATTAATTTAATTAAAAAGCCTGTCCAGAATATTAAATCATTTCATGTTCCAGAGAATTAACTACATTACCAGACCACTATTAGAAAAAAAATGCACTCATCAATTTTACTTTAAAAGAATCTATATTATCCTATTGTTTTCTGCAATTCTCCGAGTTATGAAGAGGGTGGAATTGTACAGTTTTGCACAGAACGTAAAAAATAAGGTGGAGCTCGGGGTAATGTCATATATTTTGGTTATGAAAAGCACCAGAAAACAACACAAATGTGCCTGCTAGAAATTAATATACAAGAGGTTTGACTAGCCTAAAGTTAGAATTTGATTAGCTTTCAAAACCATCCATCCATTTCTATACCTGCTTGTCTTATGCAGAATCACAGGAGGTCCAGAGTCTATCCCAGAAAATATGGGATGGGCACAAGGCAGGGAACAACTCCGGATGAGGTGCCAACCCGTCGCAGGGCACACTCACACACCCCTACGGGCAATTTGGTAACTCCAGTCCATCTTAGAATGTTTTTGGACTGTAGAGGAAAACCTGTCTGTGAAGAAACCCCATAACGACACGGGGAGAACATGCAAATTCCACACACACAGAGCCGTGGTGGAGACTCGAATCCTGGTCTCAGAGGAGAACATGCAACCTCCACACACACAGAGCCGTGGTGGAGACTCGAATCCTGGTCTCAGAGGAGAACATGCAACCTCCACACACACAGAGCCGCAGGGGAGACTCGAATCCTCGTCCCGGAGGAGAACATGCAACCTCCACACACACAGAGCCGCGGTGGAGACTCGAATCCTGGTCTCGGAGGAGAACATGCAACCTCCACACACACAGAGCCGTGGTGGAGACTCGAATCCTGGTCTCCGAGGAGAACATGCAACCTCCACACACACAGAGCCGTGGTGGAGACTCGAATCCTGGTCTCAGAGGAGAACATGCAACCTCCACACACACAGAGCCGTGGTGGAGACTCGAATCCTCGTCCCGGAGGAGAACATGCAAATTCCACACACACAGAGCCGCAGTGGAGACTCGAATCCTCGTCCCGGAGGAGAACATGCAACCTCCACACACACAGAGCCGTGGCGGAGACTCGAATCCTGGTCTCAGAGGAGAACATGCAAATTCCACACACGCAGAGACTCGAATCCTCATCCCAGAGGCAACAGTGATATTTACTGTACCTCTGTGCCACGCCAGGTTTCCAAAGTTAAAATAATAATTTTATTTTTGCAGTTTGGAGAATACAAAATGAATGTATTTCCTATCCAGCTTTAAATGAGCTACCTCCCAATTCATTTATTTCATATGGGAGTGTTACAGTTTCTCAGTGTTTAATATTCCCTTTTGTATAAGTTCAGCAGGCAGATAATATTCTATTAAAACATGGGAGGGATTGTTTGAGGCAGTCTCTGTCCGAACACAGTCTCTGTCCAACACCACAGCAGGCAACATCTGAACATTAAAGAGTAGAATCTTACTGTCAGGGTCAGCACCTGTCTGACCCTAACCCTTGGTGTCTCTACCCTGTTCGGCCAGCAGGTGTCACTGGCCATCCCACCTTTTCACTCCCTGTCTAACCCCTGTGTGTTCCCCTGCTCCTTGGACTGCTGCATGGCTCAGGGGGTTGAGCATGCAGCACAGAGGCTATAGCCCGACAGTCATGGGTATAAAGCCAGCCTGCTTAATAATTGATTTTTGTTCCTAGTGTCTGTTGCAGTTATTTTGCTTCTCTTGTTTGCCCTGTTTGTGTCCTGTGTGATTTTAGTTTTTTTGTAGTGTATTCAGCCCTCTGTGTTATGCCTCCTCGATTCTGGTTTTGCTGTGTGTTAAGGTTCTTTAGTTTCAAGCTCGTTTAACTGTAATCTGCCCCACCTGGTCTTTGTTGTCCCGAGTCCTTTTTGATTTGATCATTTTATTATACCTCGCACCTGTTCCCTGTTTGCCCTGGTGTTCCTCGGTATTTAAGTGTCTGCCTGAACTGTGTTCAGTTCCTTAGTGAGTCATTGAGTTCATTCTATGTTCCTGCGGGCTGGATTGCCTGTCCTCTTGCCCGCAGTGTTGCCTTGTTCCTGGACCTTGTCTCCTAGTGGTTTCTTGTAGTTAGTCGTTGTTTTCCACTTTTTTAGACCCCTCGACGTCTTTTTGTTTGTACTTTTACCCAGACTATTCAGTTTCCTCATTAAACCCCTTTCTGCCTTGGAGCCATAAGTGGCTTGTCAGCCTTTTCCCCACCTACACCATGCCCCGCCGCGACACCCTACAGGTTACACAACTCCAACAATCCACGTTCATCCAGGAACAAGAAAGGTGTTTACCATTCTTCATGCACCAAAAATCATCGCGTGCAACATTTTCTCCAGCATTTAATAAACATGATAAATTACAGTGACGCCTTTCTCATCCATCCTTCTCTCCCATTCATAAAACACCCACAAGACAAGGCAGGTTGGCAGAAATAATGGTTCCCTTTCACTTCCTCTCATTCTTTTCCCTGTTGCTTCCTGCATCACAGTATTCTCTTCATAATAATCAGATTAAGTGTGACTTTGTTTTCCAAATTATTTCAGATCCCACCTCAAAAAATAGGTATATACTTTTCAGTATGTGTCAACAAGTATACTTTGATTTATATAACAAAGAGAGATACTGTAGTATAAAGGTAGCTCAAAACAATTACATTTCAAAAAGTAGATGCCTCAAAATATGTGTGAAGAAAAATATGAATGATTAATACCCAAGACCCCCTGCCCGTATTTCCCACCATTAATCTTAATCGTGGGTTAATGTGAAACACATTTTCAGTAAGTGTTTTTTATTGAATTTCAGATGAATTATTAGGTGGTGAAATTTCAGTACCTTAAGCAATCTATTGTCATCTTGAATTTAGCTCTTAATCTCTCACCATGAAAATGTAGGAATTTAAAGCAACTGAATCTCTCACATGATTAAGCTCAGAATGAGCTTTATAAATATGTCTTAAGCTTTTGCCACCAAAAACTAATTAGTGAAATCTGACCAGGGTCATTTTAGTCTCAAATTATAATTCAAGGTACTTTTTTCCTTTTAATGAACTTGCCATTTAACGTGCACAAAAAGCAGAGCTGTTTGGCACTTTGCATTTCAGCATCACATATATTACAAGATATTTTCAAGTTTCAAAGGTTGGCACATTTTAATAATCAACAACTAGCAGACCGACAAGTGCTTTCTCTAAAGTCATGGTACAGTAAACAATCACAAGATGACTGCAGCTATCAAAGGTGTAAATAACCTAGCAGGTCGAAACGACTCCAAATTATACTCTGACAACACTTCTCAGGGCGAAACAGATGCAGCATGAATTCTAAATAGGAACAGGAAGAAACTTCAAAGAACCAATAAAAACCAATATTGAAACAATCGTGGACATTTCTTATGTAAATATGGTGACAGGTTATAGGATTTGTAAAGTAAAGTCAAATAGACAGTTTGGTAAATTTAAATTAAAACCAAATAAAAAAAACTGGATTTTGGGGGATTCTAACATTTCATTAATCATTAATGATTGGAATTGCACAGGAGTGTCCATGTCGTTATTCTAATACTGCATGCAGTCTGTGAACCTTCCAAACAAAGCAAGTAGTATTCCGTTTCTTGTTATATAGAACTCCCCAACTGATCCTCATTATATATATGATTAACTGTTAACAAGCACAAAATTATTTGCAAACGTTTGCAGTTCAGCAACTTTTTTTTCCCTTTCTGAGCAAAAACAAGAGAAAAAATAGCGTCTTTAATGAGGTAAAAACATAAATAATACAATGTAAGAATAATATTCAATACTTACTGAAACTTCCTCAAACTGCTTTCTAAAGCCAGGATTTGTTTATGGATCCACCCTTATCTCCACTGTGGTTTTAATTAAATCAGCCTTATTCAGCCAAACCTCGTATAGCCAAATGCACAGGGGTGACATCTGAACAGGTCACAGCAGTAGGTATGACCCTTTTAAAATAAAGACAGGAGAAAACGGCCTAAAATCAGGCTGATGTCAAACTATTTTTGCCTGTGTTGGTGGGTTGAACAAGGAGCATGAAAGGTGTGAAAGTTAAATGAGGATCTCACTGCTGTTCAACAGATGTCTACATATTTTATTAGCAATTTATTTAATCTGCTCTTTTATCATCACGTTCTGTGATCTTGCTTCACAGTAAGTGGTGCCAAAGTAAATGCCGAGATGTGAAACAAATCCTTGCGTAAATGTTTATATATGAGACCTGCCATTGTTCTGTTATGATTTACTTTTGTTCACTGATGGAAAAAAAAACACATTGATGTTAGCAATGTCTAAGCATCCACAATTCTAAATGGTAAATAAAGGCTATAAGTAAGAAGTCAGAGTATCACATTCAATTTAGCATTTTTACACCCCTGACACAGCAGCGGTAACCATGAAAACGAAGGTCTCCAAAATGTTTCCCGTTCTATGCATTGAAAAGCCCAAAGAAGACGGCAAGAAAGCTGTATAGAATCTAACTGACTGAACAAAATCATTTGGATGATTGAAAATCATTGAACTGAGGAAATGCCAAAGTAACTTTATGAAGCTACTTTGTTCTCTTCTCTGTGGTTCTCACTGGATTTGAATGGGGCCACATTCAATTATATGGATGTGTTTCAATCACAACCAGTTGTATAAAGTAGAAGGATAAAATATTCTACTTGGGAAAAACGAATACCTAAGAATGAAAATACATTGAGTTTTTTTTTTTTTTTTTAATCTTTTGTCGCCCTTTCCTTTATGATACATATGTTATTTTCAATATTATGTGGCAGGCTTAGAAAATGACAGAATATAGCGAACACATGCAGGTGTATTTTCAAACCATTCTGGTGGCAATGACTAAACGTAGAAAAAGAAAATAAAGTACCAAATATTACAATATCACAGTGCATGTCGGAAAAAGACCACATCTCATGAGAGGAGTAAAATATAATTTTAATTAGAGGCAGAGGTGCTTCAAATTAGTTTAAAGAACTCTCAAGTCTAATTTTTAGTCATGCAGGCCTTTCTGATTTAATTTCGTATAACATGGAACTCGTGGGATATAGCGCTCATGTCGATTTTACATGATACATCCTTCAACCAGCTCAGATGCATCTATAATGACCTTCGTTCTTTCTGACATGAATCAGTTTTTAATCAGGTCTTTAAAAATAGATTCTTACAGTACAGGGGGACTTCCTGGTTAAATAATGGTTAAAGTTGGTTAGTTAACAATAAAAGATAATGAGCGCTATAACACACAGCTTTAGCAGCTACTAGTTAAGTGTTAAATATTGAAAACTACCATAAAATACAGAATCAAGGATGAATCATATCTCCTCTTTCTTTCAAGGATATACCAGAATAATTATTGAACAGCAAATTTCCAAAACTGTTTTGGTTGTTTCTGAGATAAGGCCGCCAAAGACTAAATTCAAGCTTCCTCATCATATGTTGTAGTATAGGGGACCGGAACTTAGCCTTTCCTCATGTAATTCAACAAAGAAATGTTGCTAATTTTTCTTGAAAATGCATCCCATGAATTGAGTGAGTTTTGGAAATTGCTGAAATATGCAGCATGTGGTTAAAGAATATACATTACACATGTACTGTAAACATTCATAATAGGAATGACTGGAAATAGCAAGAGAACATATTAACAAAAATATTAGAGGGAACAGAAGCAATTTAGATTAACATGCTAATCATTTACCTAATTATTAGGTATCCCTGAAATGACCTAGTGCAGACATGTCAGATGAAATATTCCATAAATCAGAATACTGAGAAGGATAAGACTTTATTACGAAGCTGGTGTCCTTAAAAAAATCGTGAAAGCACAGATGTTGTCGTGCGACCTCCTGACCCCACTCTGACTTTATTGTCATGCTCTTCCCTTACACTTGGCTAGAGCAGTAAATTGAAAATGTAATTAGCCAACAGAGATGTGTGTCCCCCTTGCCGAAGGGGTCCACAGAGTGCATCGAAGAGTAAGAGACATAAAAAGAGGTCTTTCTTCCTTGATAGAGGTTATTCCCATCTTGGTGCCTTTGCTCTTTTCTGTTCCTCTCTCTCCCTTTCTTTATCTGCACCTATGTCTCAGACATACACAGAAATAGTTTTTATCTCAGTCAATACTTGTAACCATCCTGTCCGTCTTCCTACAGATTAGAAGTTGCCGCTGTACTTTACTTTTGTTGCTAATCATCTGCCAGATACCAGCTCCCAATCTCTAAGCCTAATCTATGCTTAATCCATGCTGTATCAGAGATAATTTAGACTGTGAATTCTAAAAGATAAGTAGATCATTATATACTATAACCAACTGACTATATATATATATATATATGGGAAAATTGTTAATTTGCTTCATGTGCATGACATTTTGATAATTTACTCATCTGAACAGTCTTACTTAATGATTTAGAGTCACTTGTAAATTACAACGATAAGAAAGAAAATGATAAATAAAAAACTCCAAAGTTATGTCCAATAATTGAAAATAATTTAATATCTGCAGTGTTATTTACCATCTGAAGTGACTACAGTTCCCAGTTAGACTACAGTTCCCAGTTAATAAGATGATCACAGGTCTTATCATACTGGCTTTCTACTGTGTAGCCCTGCAGCTCTGTCACGTCCAGCCGGCTCCGTCTGTCTCATCCCGTGTTTCCACTGGCTGTGGCTCCAAACCAGCCACACCTATGGCCTGTCAGCCTTACGTATTGCTCCTTCCCTCCTGTTGATCATTCACAGCTGCCTTGTGTTTACTCCTCATTAGCCAGGTATATTAGCATCTCTCAGTCCAGTGTTCCTTGTCTGGTCATTGTTGCCTGTTCACGTCTGCTGTCAGCCCAGTGAGTCCCAATAATACACCCCCACGTGGGATTTCCCCACAGAGCCTGCATTCTGGGTCATTCCTTCCACTGTGGAATGTGACAACCACTACTCCCAGTAACATGTGGGAATTATTTGCATACCAGGCAGCAACATACAATATCAGCTCTACCAGCATAATGTTCTAATTAATTCTTTTTCACATAACATGCAGAAGGTAGCTTGATTTTCATAGCTTAAAGTATGCCTTTGAAGTACTAATTGAGGTCGTGTTCGAACAGGGAACAATGGGCAACAACAATAAGTTGACTGATTATGTGCAGGAGTAGGTAAAGGCGAACTTAACCCTCCCCAGCCAATTGAGATCGTATTGGAGAATGGCCAACCAATCACATAGTGACCAGAAATCTGTGGTGCCATTTCCAGTTCTGCACAGGCGTTACTGCTGTGTTATATTTATTGGAAAGTCCAAGTGCAATATATAATACAACATTCAGTTTAGCGTCCAACAAAACTGTGCCTCAAATTCAGTAATTCAGTAAAGTGAAATGTCTTGCACGAAACATACAATTCTAGTCAATTAAAAGGCAGAGCTGTTTCATGTGAAGAGAGTAACATATAATTATGACACAGTGTTGGAAGATGGGATAATTATTACATACTGCTTATTTAGTTGTATGTTGTGATAAAAACATTGCTGCATTCGGATCCTCACACATTTTTTCATAGTGCAGACCTTAAAGTATTCTTTTAAAATAGCCATTCCTATGCTCCTCATGCGTGTTGCACTCTTTTATAAAATAAAATTTCACTGAAAGTGGTTCAAAAGAATCTTCACCACACCTTTAAGGCAATCTGAGTAAAGACTTCTGTTATCTACATCATAAAGGCTTGCAGTTCTCATATTTACTGAATTAAAAGTAGGAAGACTTTATTCCACTTAGTCTGGTACACAGTTCACTGTCAAGTTAGTGCATTATTCCTTAATTTATTAAGGTTATTGGTTGACTGATTATGCTGGTTTTAAAATAGGAAAATTTTAGAGTAAGCTCTGTGTCTGCTCTTCTGAAACCAACAGGCTTCAAATGTGGGTTCACAGAATAGAATAGAATAGAATAGAATAGAATATAAAAGAATATAATAGTCTTTAATGTCATTGTACAGGTAGAAAGTACAACAAAATTTAATTTTCAAAAATGTATCAAAAACATGGTTTAAGGTTGTACGGTAATATTAACAGCTTAGCAGCACAATAACATTAAAATAGGTAAAACTAAATAAAATCAACCCTGTTCGACTAAACAAACAGTAATGCATGAGCCAAATTCCCCACCATGTGATTCTTAGGGAAAAAGGCACGATGTGTCCAACTGTGGGTCATGGAATGATCTGTGATGCACATGTACAGTTTTAAACTCATGATAGGGATTCCTTAGTATAGCTGCTTCTGTCTCTAAGCTAATTTTGTGGTACTAACATGAGATGGAAGTCTTTACAGAGTATCTGTAGCCTGGAACCTCATATCGATGTGTAAATGTTAAGCATATATTTAAGTGAAACTTTCTGTACTGTGTGTAAACAAATCTGTTTTAGCAATATATCTAGTGGTTGCATTTGTGCAGCTGTTCCACCTTTAATGCTCAAAAGCTATAATAAGGGTCAGATGTATATGAATGCGACTTGGACCGCTCACTTGAAACGTCTGGTGTTAAACATGATGGTCTCCCTGCTTATTCAGCTGGAGAATGAACTGAGATGACAGTAAAGATTTGTGGATTTGCTGTCTTAAGTTATGTCGTTTTTAACAGATGCAGTAAGTGACTTCATTTAAATTTGCTGGCTGCAGTTTTTCGTTTGGCTTGAAACCAAAAAACTGGCAATTAAATGCAGTAGCCTTCTTCAGAACCAGGTCAATCACCTTCGCTGTAAAAATTGTTAGACTAGTTGTGGAAATAATTAGTGAAGTGAAAATGTGCTCTTCTTGGGCTACATTTCTCAAGCACACATGGTTGGATTTTTGCTGATTATACATACATGTGCAATTAAATGACAAACATTGTGTGTTAAGGCTGTAGATATTGTAATGATGACATGATATTGCCCAAGGCCAGGGGCACTGTAAGGTGGGGGAAGTTGGTCCCTGAGTGACAGGAGGCCTAGAAGATTTGGGAAATAACTGGATTGGCCTGGGATAAACTCCAAGCCCCCCTACAACCCTAACCAAGATGTGGTTTGAAGATGGATGGGAAAGCATTTCTGTGAAAGTTTCAATGCTTATGCTGATTCGTTTCAAGAGATACAGTATATGGCAAAAGCCATTATAACAACCACAATCTGTCATTTTGCAACTTTGTTTCTACCTGTTCAAAGAACAATTAAGCACAGGTGAAGAATAATTACATTTGTTCAATACACCCATACAGTACATCACACACTACTGTAGTAAACTACTAAGATTTGTCTTCGTGTTTGTACATTTAGTTTTGTACATAATGGCTCAGACTCAGACTTGCCTATAACACTGGTTAAGGATGAGATGAATTTGAGGAACATTATGTTATTTACTTTTAAATTTTTGACCCAGGTTGGGTGCAAGGTGTGTGTTTTCAGTTCACTTCTGTTTGAATTAATTTTGGCTCTCAAAACAAATAAAGCATTTTTTATTGTTTTAACGCATCAGTCCCAAAAGCACAATTCAGCCTTGATTTTATGGTGATTGCCCCAAAAGTCCTGAAAAATGCCACTTTCGAAAGACCCAGAATAGGTACCATTATAATGTAGAATATTTATGCACATTTGTATTAACATTAGAAAATAAACATGCATATTGCCATTTATTATAACGTACACTGCCATAACTTAGCAGTATAGTTATTTGTAATTTGGATAAATCAACTAAGTAAAAGTAATATTGAAAATTGCAACATACATAGTTGGTTTTAGAATCAAATTTTAATTCCAGCTGAGCCTTGGTAGAAGGGAAATGTTTATTAAATTTTTCTAACCTGATGAGATTTTATAATTTAATACCTATTCATTTAATATAAATTACATTTATTATTGTGAATTACACAGCAATATGTGAATTATGCGAATCATTGAATTACATACTTCTTGATTTCATGCTTATTTACTATTAATCATCGAGTTTAGATGGCAATTACTGCATGTGTTGTATACTCATGATGCTTCAACAATTTAAATAATAAACTATGATTTGTTTTTTCTATGTATTTATTAACAAATGAAGTGCAAACAATGAAATATTCAGTGAAAATACCGATTGACTTTAATCATTGTCCCAAGATGGGTTTAACAAAGTTATATTTTAAAAATGATTCTCTGTCATAGGTATACTGCACTAAAATGTTTTCAGAACTTCCAGTCTTTCAAAGAATCATTTTCATCAAAACATGTGTCTTATCATATTCCATTTACACATTACAGTATGTACACATCACATATTAAAGTACACATTACAGTACTTGCAACATAGGGGTTTTATTGGCCAATTGACCCAGTTGATGTATGTGGAGGTATTTTGCCTGCAATTTTGAATAAAAGCTATAAAAACTATTTATGTTATGTATTCAGTGTTTTTAAATTTGTTTAATGTTACTGGATGGATGGACGGATGGATGGATGGATGGATGGATGGAATGTTGAGTATACAGAGTTGTTGAACCTCCAACTTGATTTTATGCTTTTGATCCCTTTCACGATGCCTTCACTGAAACCAATTTTACCGTACAGTATATGACTTGTGTCACTTTCACAATACAGGCTGAGTATGATTAACTCGAAATCAAGATGACGACATATTCCAATTAGTTTTAGAAAAAAGTCTTTAAATTAAATCATTTATATATATATATATATATATATATATATATATATATATACACACACACACACACACACACACACACAAACCATACATATATAAATAAATTAATTAATTAATTTAACCATTTGCATGCATATACTGTATTTATTTAAGCTGGCATGTACCTCTGCAAATCGAGTGACAGAGAGGACATATCAATGTCTTTGGAACCCATACTGACCTTTACTGCTGGTCACCACGAGCTCTCTTAGGGGAAAACCTTCTACTGGCTACTTAGAAAGGCAGCGGGGTGTGGGCCTGTGTTTCTGCTTTCATATAACAGGCTTCTGAGAGAGTTAGCGTACCTGAGCTGAGTCGATTCCTGAAACCGTAACATTTTATACTTTTCAATCTCAATGGGCACCATGTTCCATTAGCAGCTGACATTATGGGCCTGCTTAGGGCTCCCACCAACAGAAAATGGGAAGCCTTAAGACAAGTCATTTAAAGCTCATTACTTAAAATATACATCCTTCAACGTTTACAACTGGTGCTTGAATTGATTATTTTCTTTTTTCCTTTGTTACAAAGTCTCAGTATTTAAGTATTTAAACTGATGATCAGTTGGCCTCCGAACTGAGATTCTGGTTACAGAATCTAGAGAAGGAGGATCAAGAACAAGCTTCAGGAAAATTCCAAGCAAGAAGCATTGGAGAACAGTCTAGAAGAAAGTGGTACTATTGAATCCGCGAGCGTCAGCTGAAAACTTACACACTTTAAGAGGCACATTCTGTTACTTTTTTAAAAAAATGCTTCTGTACATTCAGTTGCAAATCTAATTTGTTTAGCATATTATTATGTTGAATATGCTGTGTTGTGTTCCCTTTGTGAATTTGCAGTTATTGCACAAATTACAGAACACATTTCAGAAAGTTTAGGGTATACAAAGAATCTGTCTAAAAATGTGTACAGAACTATTCTTTATCCAATTCAGAAATGTGTCAATTAAGGCTATTGTTTTTTGTTCAATAAGCAGCAACAATGAACTGACACCAACAGATACCTAAGCTGTGCACACACTACATTGATAATTATCGCCCTGTTACACAACGTCAAAGAAAAATAGAAATTCAGTTGAACCTATGTTATGTCTTCATTTACAAGAAAATGTGTGTTAAGGAAGCATAATTTGCATTTACAGTACTATGCTAGCACATTTCCTCACAATACATAATTAAAATAAAAATAAAAGATGATAATACTGTGAATCTTAATACAGTTATGCAGTAAAATGCTAATGAGTGTGATGTACTGTAGCTACAATACAGCAGATTAAAAAATGTACAGTATAACACTATTTTCAGTTACAGGAACATACTGTAAATATACAGAATAAAGTAACCAGTATAGTTACATTGCAATCAGTATTGTCCTGTAAATCTACACAAAAAAATCTTAGTGTATAGTTTCTTACGTTTGCCTTTAAAAAAAAAGATTTCACTAGACACAAAGTATTCTAATTTGTGTTAGCTTGTACCATTTTTTTTTTTAAATAAAAAGAAGTTTCAATAATTACAAGGAATAAATACTTCTGATGAAACAAATGTTTTTTTTTTGCAACATATCTAAGATGCCATAGATTTTAATCAATGTGTGTACTGACAAATTTATGAACAGAAAAGTTGCAAAAGCAAAGAGCCACACTGTCTAAAACAGATAGGTGCCTGGACATGACGGTCATGGACTCCAAACTGGTACCCTGGTTTATCAGTACTGGGTCTGATCTTATACTGACAGAAGACAAGACAAGGTGTGGCAGATAAGTCATGTTGCCTAAATCAATCTCACAATGATGTAGCGCTGGAGACATGACCAGCTGATAACAGAGATGCTAAAGCTGCTTTGTGGAGGACGGCTGCAACTTCATCTCCCTCAGATCTGTTTCTCTCCACACACCCTTTTCGTATCCTTCAAATCCCCAGTAACATGTTTATCTTGGCACTCTTTACAGACGGAGATGTTTTTGGTACGAAAACTCAATTTATTTTTTTCTCCACTTAGCTGTCACATCAATGACAGGTAATTTATGGCAACCACAGTAGCTAACTCAGCCAGTATATTCTGGAAAAGAACTTTTGGGAAATGAATGTTCACTAAAACAGTTTAGAAAAATAATGGAGTATAAAATACTTCTGTAGTATTCTGACATCAAAAGTAAAGATTGAGCTGAGCAATAAACTGTTCATAATGGAAACTCTAAATCAAAATATAAAATAAATCATATATATATATATATGTGTGTGTGTGTGTGTGTGTGCATTAACTAAACTACATCAGTTCAATTTTATAGTCTTTCTGTCCCATTAAAATGAGTAGTTCAATTGTAGAGTGTATCAATAAAATTGATGAAAATAAGATTTATATATCTTGCCCTTCTGGAATGAACATTATGGATTGGAATGTTACATGCGAAATTGACATTTCACACATTTTATTTGAAAACTCATGTGATGAGCAGGTTTCCTTGACTGAAAGTTGCTGGTTCAATTATTGGCAGATTCCCTTCAGATGCACCTCTGTGCCAAACACTCATAGCAAAATTCTCTAGTGTAATAGTAAAGGATTCATCTAATCTTATTTCAGCAATTATAAGTTCACTTTTAATTAATTTAATTTGCATTCTGCTTATTTCCCAGAGTACCTGGGATGTTCACGTTTGTTTCATGCTATGCACTTTTCTTTAACGAATAGAAATTATTTTGCAAAGAGTGAGGCAGGAATAGAAGGTGCGGGCTAATAATACAACAGCAGAATAGACAAATCCCGGAATAAAGTGCTGAGACCATTCAGCAGCATTCACACAGCGGAAAGAGAGCCAAGTGCTGTTTTAAGGTCTTCTATCCATCCATGTTCCACACACTAATCCAGGTCAGAGTCGCAAGGGTTCTGTAGCCTATCCAAAATAGCACAGGGCTCAAGACAGCCCCCCTGGCATCACACAAACACTCTTATTTCTAATCATGTCCGGGTAACTGTGCACGGTGTGTTTTGCAATCCTGCGGTTAAATAATAATTATTAGTGTTGTGAATAGCATGCTGTGTCTTTTTGCTTTTCAGATCATTTCTATACTGCACATTTTTACATTTCAAAGCAAACAAAACACTGGGAATAGCCTCAATAAACAATATTACAGTATTGGATTTAATATAAATAAAAGATACATAACACAGTAACAGAAACACTTAACACCTGACAACAGCATGTAGATTTGTCTAACCCCAATGAGCTTGTTTTATTACACATACACTAATATTATACTTGACTTTACTCAGTATGTGACAAGGTTAAAAATTATATAGACACTAGTTTTATGCATCATGTATGCAAAGATGAGGGAGGAAGTTTAATCAGCACCTTCCAAGCAATAGACAATTAAAATGTCAGTCATTTTCCCAGTAAATAACACACAACCCAGAGAGACGTGTGGCACTATTTCCGAAGATCACAGCTGCCCAAACGATGGAGAAAATAATAAGGTATGACTTTCAGGGTCTCCTACGATGCAAAGTGACAAATCCAAGCATCACGTAGTACTGCAGAAATGTTTTTTTTGTTTGTTTTTATGGAAACTTTAAAGTGTGATCAAGAACAGTTGTAGCATTTGGTGAAAAAAGAGAGTAATTTAAATTTTAATTTATTTTCATTATCATAATTTTGCAGATTGAAATTTTACCTTATAAATATGCTCCACAATAAAAACAAAATGACCCTTATAGCACAGAGCTCAAGGGTTGTGACTCACTAATATTGTACACTAAGTTTTTGGATTGCTTTGCAGCACAGACAGTTGCTTCAAATTCAGGAGTATAGCTTTCCATTGAAATAGCCATGAAAAAGAAAGACTGTATTGCAATCCTTTAACTACTGCAGATTTGCTTTTCAAACACCTTTGCCCCAAATCGTGGGCTTAGTAAAATGTGTCCCTGTGGCAGATTCAGAGTTGTGATTGTAGCTGCCAGCAGATGCATCACTCAGAGAATCTGGCACTGAGGGACACTCAGTAACAGTGCCCGCTCCGTTTCTGATGTCTGAGCAAAAACAATACGACAGCTTTTCCAAGCACTGAAAGCCAACCTCAAGTTTAAGGAACTCTGTCTACAGGATAGATTTTAGGGTTGCTACATAGAGAGGGGGCTTGTTATTAAAGCCATATTATTGATTTATACTTTCCTGAGACTCGTTTTCTTTCGCTGACAAAAGAGAACCATTTACATGATAGAGTCAAGCATCTTGAGAAATCCCAATGCATCCCCAATGAGTAACTTTCAAGCCGATGAGAATCCTGCAGAGATAATACTGTGAAGATCAGGCACCCAAACATTCTGTGTATATATACTGCACAACAACTGCAATAACTAACAACCAAATCAAATCATTCTGAACCATCCATTTTCTAAAACGGTCTATCCTGTTCAGGGCCGCGGGGGATCCAGAGCCAATCCCAGAGGCTACGGTGGGGAACAACCCGGGATGGGGCCCCATCCCATCGCAGGGCACACGCACACACATACCTATGGGCAACTTGGTAATTCCAATGAAACTCAGCATGTTTTGGGACTGTGAAGGGGATGAACTGGAGCAGAAGGAACCCCATAGTGACACAGGGAGAACATGCAAACTTCACGCGTGGAACCCCAGTCCCAGAGGTAGGAGGCAACAGTGCTAACCACTGCACCACTGCACCACCCAGCAGTCTGATCAATAGGGAAAAAAACACTGAAAACTGTACAAACATAAAAACAATAATACAAGTGAATAAAACAATTCTCCAGGAATGTTCTAAAATAAACTGTCAATACGTGCTCTTCTTACCTCCATTATTTTTTTAATATCTGTTGTTTGTTTTGCTTGTTCACTTCACTTGAGTATACATTCCCCTTGTAAATTTATATTGCTTGATTTTCTCAACTATGTTATTATTGGTTGATCTACTTGTCATAGCAGTGTATACAGAAAATAAGTCACAGGTAACAAATGCCACACAAATCGCTAAAAGAAATTTTTGGTAACAAGTAGTGATTAATGTCAATAAGTAGTTACTTTGTAAATGTTACAAATACCACTATTTCATCCAATTCTGGAACCCTACAAAAATGCAGGAAAAAGAGGACAAGGCTTTTGAAGCATTAAACTGGCTCTGACACCAGGAAATTTGTCATCCTGTCTGTCAGCTGTATAATTCTCTGTGGTCCATGCTCCTCTTCTCAGCTGGGCACAAGCTGCTAGGCTGTGCTCAAGAAAAGTCATTTATTGCATGACATTTCAACGCAGCACTGCAGCACAGCAGCGTAAGCATCGTGCGGGTTGAGTTTTCCACTCTTTCATCCATACAGTCATTTCATTTCATGGTTAGAATAAAGGTGCATGGATGAACTTGTTTGAACATTGAATGAGTCATATACAGCGCTCACAGAAAGTCTTGATGCTTCATTCAATAAAAATATTGCAAATGTATCTGTTTTATAACAAAAATCATTGCAACATTCATATGTTTACAAAACTATGTAGCACATTCGAAACATCCAGTAGTTTTAAGTAAAACATTCATTTCAAGTAGTAATAAATTGAAAACCAAATTATAGTTCTAAAAGAGCTGTTCTGAGTTAAAAAGTTCATTGGCAAGCAGTGTCATTGGGCGCTTTTTCATTAATAACACCTCTGCAATAACATAAAACACCAAATATCTGTATTTAGTATCCATTTGGGAGCCAATGACTTGCAATTAATAGCAAAATGGCAAGAACAGAACTTAACAAATCAGTCAAAAAAATTATGACACTTAATAAAAAGAAAATGTCTGTATGAAAGATATGCGCAGATATGTTAAATATTGTCTGTCAATGGACTTTTGTTATGAAACCGATAAATTTGCGATTTTGTGTCCCGAAACTTTCTGTGAGTACTGTGAGTACTGTGTGTCTGACTCATATTACACATTATTTAAATAAAAGCTGACCGTTTCTGTAACACAGGCACACACACACACACACACACACACACACACACATTTATTTATACAGTATACATGATGGAGCTTTCATGATGCAAAGATGATGATTCCTCTTTCACAGATGGGAGACTATGGCCACTGAACCTTTGACCCTCTCCTCATACCACGGAGGCTGAGGTGCTCAAACTAATTGCCCATTTGTTTTCGAGGGGCTTCGGCCTGACATTCGCTGCCTTGTCTGGCTTAGCGTTGCTGTTTGCTGACATGGCCAAATGGGTGCACAGTGACTGAAGTCTCTGACGGAGTTCAACCTGACCTGGTTCACCCCTTGGCACATCTGAATAGCATTGCCTGTCGCCACCTGCAGTCACATTAGTGTGGATGTAAGCTTGTGTAAGTAAACAAGCCTCCTGTCGTTTCAAAGGGCCAACATAGCGCATTTCATTTCCACAGTAAATTTCCGTATCATTTTTAAATAATTTAAATTGGAGAAAGTTACTGTGCGCTGCCATCCAATTCCTACCTGACTGACCTAATTCCAAAATTTAAAATTGTTTTTATTGATAAATAGCTTGCCTGCTATTAAAACAAAATGTGTGCTTTGAAGTTCAACATATAATGAGACATAAAAATTAATATTGCATATTTGCTGTTTGTTACTCATAGGAAGATGGAGAAGGGCAAGAACAAAACAAAACATTAGCAATACGATCTTGAGAGAGCATAATCATCTCATACGATGAAAATGACAAGGAATCAATGTGAGGTATCATTCTGCTGCATTTCAAACAATAGAGAAATGGCTCAAGGCAAACTATTGGATTAAAATGATGAGTGAGCCTTTAAACAGCGTTCATTTCTCAAGGCCCATCGATCTCTCTGAACACGGAAAATGCATTATACTTACAAAGGTGGAAATGGGCACATGCCGTAAGAGTTTTCGTATTTATGGACACCAAGCCTTAAGTCAGGAGCAAAACAAATGGGGCAGGAGTCCTAACTGTTGTCTGCTTTAAACGTTATTCTGCTTTTATTTTATCTTATGAGGATTGACCACCTTGTGCTTTTCCTGAAATCTGTTTTTTAAAAAATGTTTATTGCTCAGCATGACTTGAATCCTTGTATGCTGACATCCAGTCACCGCAGGTTACAAAGGAAATAAAACGCCCTTATTTCCCCACTGTAACACATTGTTTGCCTTCTTCCATTGTAACTTGAGCCTGCAGTAGCTATCTGTAGTTTGTTACTCAAGTATTCTGTAATTAGATATTCCTTTGTCGACGTATGACAATATTTTTCAAAAAGAAAGTGATAATAAAATATACTGTATAAATAATTTGCATTTATGCAAGTGCTAGAATGGCAGCTGTGGTAGATCCCTGATCTTTTTTAAACTGCAGTTTCTCTATCAGAAATGTCCAGAATTGCTTATACAATTTCTCCGCTCTCTGACTGTACTCTGGACTGGGCCACAGAGGTTTGAAATCAGCAGTCTCCCGTGTGCACGGATTGGTTCTGTGCCAGGGTTCCAGAGTGGTTGTGGAGTATGCTATAAAATTCTGAACTTTGGCAGAGGAGAGCAGATGGAGTAGGAGACAATTCTCACTGTCATGAATCATGCTGTCTCTGAAGTGGTAAAGCTCACTGCCTTACTGCTGGATTTTCCTTTGTAGGTAAGAAAAATGTGGGTCTCCAGCAGTTACTGTGGTCTTGATAAAAACTCTATTGAAAACTTACACGGTGCCACCATCTTTGCAAAGTGTATGTAACTTGACACATGTAAGGGAAGAATATGAGTGAAATATGGCTTTTAATACCACAATTTATTACAAGTACTAGGTCGTGCCTTTTTTGCGTGTAAATGACCCTGCATTTTTTCAGGATTTTCAATAATGTTCTTCCTGTGATGCTGAACCATTGTGTGTTTTTTTTCTATTTGGATGATATTCTCATCTTCACCAAAACTTTGCAGAAGCACACTCAGCAATTCCTGCAGTTTTTCTACAAGCTGAACCAGCTCTTTGTCAAACGTGATTTTCATTCATCTCCAGTCTCCTCCTTTAGTTATGTAATTTCTCCTGAAACGGCGGAGATGGACCATTGGAATGTCAAAGCATTTATTAATTGGCCCTAGCCTAATATTCTCAAACAGCCAAAGATTTCTTGAGTTTGCTAATTTCAATAGATGCATTATTCATAACTTCAGTACTATTTCTGTGCCTCATTCACAAAGTGTTCCCCTTCTGGCATCCAGTAGACGATGGTCGCACAGTCAGCATTGCATCACCTGAAACGATCCACCTCAGCTCCCATACAGACGAATCCCAGTTCAGCCCTTTCATTTATTGGGGAGCCTGATGCGTACGAAGTGGATGTAGCTTTTCTTCTTATTGGAAAAGTTTTTGGTCCAACTTCAGCACTTGTATCAGCTTTTTTGTCAGGTTTTCATCCTCAACCAATTAAACAAACAACCTAACCAGGACTTAGGGAAGCCTCCTCACTGCATTGTCTGGTCTCCGCCTTCCTGCTGGGGTCAGTGTACACCATGGGGGGAAGCACGCACTTATCACTCTCAAGGTTTCTTGTAAATTTGTAAACACCGTGGAAAGTGGTATAGTGATATACGTTATAGTGATCTGGAAAGTGGTATAGTGATATACGTTATAGTGATCTGGTCTGTCTCTGCATGAAATTGATCACTATACGCGGGTGATCATTATAACTGATTTTTTTTCTTTGTCTCAAGCAGAGTTCCATCTAACTGACATTTGTATATTTATTACATGAATATAAGGTAATAAAACGGACAGCTACGCTATTTACTGAATTTTATTGACTCAAAATACAGTACAGCTGTTTAAAATGCTTTTCAAATTACAGTACTGTACAAATTAAATCACTGAACTGTACAACTCAAATACGCTATAATACAGCACATTATATAAAATACAGCTTATTGTAGTTTCGCTGCTGCATCTCGGTGGCTCATTTTTGGCAGTTTATTATAAGCTTTGTTGAGTCTATATTTCTCATTGAGAGAAAGTGACTTTCTTTTTCTCCCCATGTTTTCTGGTTACCATAAGGCAAAGTAGGGCTATCAAAGTAAAGTAAAGTTAAAAAACAAAAGAATTATTTTTTCCATATTTTGTCACGTATAAAATCCCTAAGATGAACACTGTAAACGGACTACTTGATTGCTATAAGCAAATTATTTAAAGAGTATTTGTAGAGGAATGATTCTGTCCCAAGGTTTTTGGTCCATAGAAGCAGTCGATCACTATAACCCTGATCACTATAAGTGGTTTCCATTGTACATCGTGGACATTCCGAGACCCTAATGTAACCCTGACCACACATAGGCACATCACCATATCAATAGGTCAATAAGCACAATGTGTATAAGTAAAAGCCACTTTGGATAAAAGCATCGGCTAGCCAACTAAATGGAAATGTGCAAAGGAGTGATGTACTGCAATGGACTGGTGCCGTGTGGCCAGTGTTTCACAATCACAATAGGCTCTGCATCTCCAGTATCTTTATAAAAGCAGTCTGTAGAGTAATAACTAGCTAAATGGCTCCGATTGTAAGTACATCTCTGTCAGAGGCTAGGGAACTAAACTAAATTTGTACAAATTAAAACAGGAAAAATAACAATGAGCCCATATTTTAGCGAGTTGGTTGGAGCCTGTTAGCCCCCCATCCATACTGAATAACCCAAGGATATTTTGCAGGGGACGTGCATTGCAGTTGGATGTAACATCCTCAAAAACTGATGTAGCATATAAATCGCCGTGGTAGACTGAAATACTCAAAGGTATATGTTGGGGAAATTCAAAGCAAACCAATTACTGGAAGCAGACAAAGAGAATGGTGGTCATCCTGATTTACTGCTAGCAGTAATACACATTTTCAGCAAACATATGTGAAGAGGGTAATACAGGCAGGGAAACAGCGGAAAGAAACAGTCGAAAATACCAGGAAAAAAATAAATTTTTAATAAAGCAAACCCACAGTAACAGAGAGAAAGTAAAAGGGAATTTCTGTGGGCTGTAACATCAGAAACCAAGCATTTTTGGGCCAAAACCTTCCCACCGTGCATTCTCAACTAACATAAACTCACATATATACTATTTAGTGGGCAGTTTTATCAAAAGTGGTGTTCATTTTTATAGGAAGCAGGTTCAGACAGTCCCTGAAGCAACTGGGGGTTAAGGGCCTCGCTTAGGGGCCCGATGGTGACATCACTCTGTGTCGGTTAAGGGCCTCCCTTAGGGGCCCGACAGTGACATCACTCTGTGGGGGTCAAGGGCCTTGCTTAGGGGCCTGACGGTGACATCACTCTGTGTTGGTTAAGGGCCTCGCTTAAGGGCTCGACTGTGACATCACTCTGTGGGGGTTAAGGGCCTCGTTTAGGGGCCTAACAGTGACATCACTCTGTGGGGGTTAAGGGCCTCGCTTAGGGGCCCGACGGTGACATCACTCTGTGGGGGTTAAGGGCCTCGCTTAGGGGCCCGACGGTGACATCACTCTGTGGGGGTTAAGGGCCTCGCTTAGGGGCCCGACGGTGACATCACTCTGTGGGGGTTAAGAGCCTCGCTTAAGGGCTCGACTGTGACATCACTCTGTGGGGGTTAAGGGCCTCGTTTAGGGGCCCAACAGTGACATCACTCTGTGGGGGTTAAGGGCCTCGCTTAGGGGCCCGACGGTGACATCACTCTGTGGGGGTTAAGGGCCTCGCTTAGGGGCCCGACGGTGACATCACTCTGTGGGGGTTAAGAGCCTCGCTTTGGGGCCCGATGGTGACATCACTCTGTGGGGGTTAAGGGCCTCGCTTTGGGGCCCGAAGGTGACATCACTCTGTGGAGGTTAAGGGCCTCGCTTAGGGGCCCTACAGTGACATCACTCTGTGGGGGTTAAGGGTCTCGCTTTGGGGCCCGACAGTGACATCGCTCTGTGGGGGTTAAGGGCCTCGATTAGGGGCCCGACGGTGACATCACTCAGTGAGGGTTAAGGGCCTCGCTTAGGGGCCCGGCGGTGACATCACTCTGTGGAGGTTAAGGGCCTCGATTAGGGGCCCAAGGGTAACATCACTCTGTGGGGGTTAAGGGCCTCGCTTAGGGGCCCAAGGGTAACATCACTCTGTGGGGGTTAAGGGCCTCGCTTAGGGGCCCTACAGTGACATCACTCTGTGGGGGTTAAGGGCCTCGCTTAGGGGTCCGACGATGACGTCACTCTGTGGGGGTTAAGGGCCTCGCTTAGGGGCCTGATGGTGACGTCACTCTGTGGGGGTTAAGGGCCTCGCTTAGGGGCCCGACGATGACGTCACTCTGTGGGGGTTAAGGGCCTCGCTTAGGGGCCCTACAGTGACATCACTCTGTGGGGGTTAAGGGCCTCGCTTAGGGGCCCGACGGTGACATCACTCTGTGGGGGTTAAGGGCCTCGCTTAGGGGCCCAAGGGTAACATCACTCTGTGGGGGTTAAGGGCCTCGCTTAGGGGCCCGACGATGACGTCACTCTGTGAGGGTTAAGGGCCTCGCTTAGGGGCCCGACGATGACGTCACTCTGTGGGGGTTAAGGGCCTCGCTTAAGGGCCTGATGGTGACATCACTCTGTGGGGGTTAAGGGCCTTGCTTAGGGGCCCGACGATGACGTCACTTTGCCAGCACTGGGATTTGACCCGAGATCCTAATCCACTGAGCCACACGCCTCCCCTAATATAAAGACCAACTAAATACGAAGCAATGTGTTAGTCTGTAGTAACAGAGGAGAAAGGTTTACATCAAGCCGCTCGTATATGCAAACTCACATATGTTACTATCAGGAAAGACAAGAATAACAAGTCACACTGTCCTTACTTTACTTCTCCTCACTCATTTTTGTTGAATTTCTCACAAACGAGCCACAATGTGTATGAGTGAATCCAACCGCAAAGAAAAAAAATTATGATGGGCTCACAGAGCATATGCAGGAGCAACGGGCAACTTTATGCTGTTTTTCTTTAACATATAACTAGATAATCTTGAAAAGGAACGATCATTAAAATTGCCAAGCTTGTTAAGTCTCCTATGACAGAGTATAAAAGATTTAGTGTAACTCATTTATGATCCCAACCCTGCTGACTATGCGATATGACAGATGCATCAAACAATCAACAAACAATGTTGATATTGACACACTCTTTTTATGAATGTGAGATATCCCTGGAAATATGAACCAATACTGGCTGATGTACTGTAACACAGAGTGGTGTGGTGGTCTCACACTTTAAGGCCGTTACGGGACTGATTGTGCAGACTTTGTATGGTCTATAACTTGTTCCCTGTGCGCATGGAAATAGACTTCAGACTGTACAGGATGAACAGTTATAGAATTTAGATAGATAATGCACAGTTTTAAAGCCATATAGATCATGATACCACCTGTTATATATAAAAAAAAGTTTTACAGTCAGGTAAGACTCATGATGTAACATACCGATGGTTATTTCAAACTTATGCCATTTTTATTGAAAATATATATTTTACTTTGGAAAAAGATCAACATTGCATCATTTTATATTTGACTCCTCACCCACTCAACACACACATACACACCTATATATATAATTTGCAGTGTAATGTTATTTGCAAAGTGAGTATATTCTGTATTCTGTATTGGCAAAATTACATGGGACACCAGAATGTTTTCCATTGTTCCAAACACCACATTTCTGTAGGAAAACCATTTAAAAAGAATGTCTTCTTTGCATACCAATACCTGAATAATTTTTTTGTATGTAATCTCATCAACCGTGAACAGAGTAATTGCTTGAGGAATAATTACACCTTCTCTATGCAGGAATCCTAAATTCATACTCACTTAATATTTGAAGAACAGATATTAACTTTTTTTCCCCTCGTCCATTGTCCTTGTGATTGTGCCATTATAGCTGTCGTACGTGGCCAAATTCTCTGACATTCATTTAGTAATGCTTATATTACGAGCCAATTTGAACAGAATAAGAAATGAAAGAAAGGATTGTTTTCCTTTCAATGGGAACAGACATCGTTATTAAATGCTCTGCTGTTGACTACCTGCTAGTTAAAAACACAAATTCAATACACCGTTCTGAGAAAGAGATCCGTTTTCAGTGAAAAATCATTTAAGCTGAATCAAAAAATGTTCGTATTCACCCAAAAGTAAGCTATTAATGTACAGCCCCAGAAGTACTGGAAAAAGCACAACTTCATATGTGTTTTGATATGAAAATGAAGCACACTACTCGAAGTTTTGAGTTCTCCGAAAGACTTCACCATTGCGTTGAGAGGCTGCAGCTTAGCAGGCTCTCTGGATTGAGTCCTGGCATCAGCAGAACAGTCACATGTCTGTGAGCCCTTGAGCAAGGCCCTTAACCCCCAGCTCCAGGGGTGATGCACATTGGCTGACCCTGTGCTGTGACCCCCAAGCTATGGAGAACAAGACAGGGTTAGTGAAAAGAAGCATCCCGACATACCTGTATCTGGCAAACAGAGCATTAAAAATCTGGTAACACTTTACATTAACTGCACCTTCATGATGCCTTTATAACCTCCTGAGACCCGACCTATTCATTTATGCCCATTAGTGGACATTGTATTTTTGCATTTATTTTTTCACTGATGCTGGGAAACGTATTTATTCTTGTTGTGCACTAAAGAGGACATGCTGTGAAATTAAAATAAGAATAAATTTGAAAAAATCTCAATTGTAAGATGTCGTATTTCCTCCAAAGACAAATAACCTACAATTGAAGGACACTTTTTTCCTTGGGTCTCAGGAGGATAATGCATTCATAGAACATTTAGTGCCCCTACATAATGCATTTATAGAGCATTCATAAGAAGCATGTAAGTATACCTTAGTATCTTGATAGCCTTAATATACACGAAAAACAAAAATTATATGATAATAACAAACATTATAATCATTTAATCTGATAATGTTTGTTATTAATGTATATTAAAGCTGTTAAGGTATTTTAGGATGTTAAGGTATAGAAACATGCTGAGTATGAGTGCTCTATAAATGCATTATGAATGTGTTATGACTGTGTTCTATTAATGCGTAATGAATGCTTTATGAAGGTGCAGTTAATGTAAAGCGTTACCAAAAATCTAAAATAGTCAATCAACTAAAATAGTAACATTTTGCAATGATGAATTTATAAATACGGGTAATTAACAAAAATATAATGAAAATAGAAGCTATTTATCAGATCAGGCTACAGCACCGAAAAGACTAGTGCTGGGGCAGTAGGAAGTTCAGCGAGTCTGGGACTTGCGCTCGTGTCCTGAAGGTCAGGGGTTAAAATCCAACAGAGTAATCATAGCACCCTTGGGCGAGGCTCTTAGCCCCAAATGCCCTAGGGATGCTTTCTCACCCGACCGTCCGATCATTACATATACGTTGCTTTTGACAACAGCATTGCTGGATTAATGCATGGTCTATCCTAGGCTAAGGCCACAGGAAGCACCAGGGGCTCCGCTCTGCCTGGGGAGAAATCAAACGGTAAGTTAAATCAGCAACACAAGTATGTCCATGCTGATGTGAGCCTAAGGCCCTCAGATACATTAAATTGCCCCTGGACAAATTTCATTGTTTTATGTGATATATTTAATAAGTGGTGCTAAACTGCTGCTGTAATTATGATAAGTACTTGTTCCCACATTTAACTACCAAGTCTACATTCCTTTAAAGTTTATGCTCAATTCCCCACATATTGAGCTGGCAGAGACAACTCCAGAAATTTGCTCGATTTCATCTATAAGGTCCGAATAGCTCTTTCTTAAGTAAAGCTCAAATGAAAGTGATGAGAAGAGTGCCTTCACTAGCCATGAGGGAATACATAGCTCTTCTAGCTGTCAGAGAGGAAGAGAAAACGAAAGTGTATTTAAAGGATTCCAGAAGCCTTAATGCTATTTATTACATTTACCAAGCAGAGGCTGGGGTGGCTATGTGTAATTGCGGCCATTGATCTTGGTTTGCAGTCAACAAATCAAGATGGATCTTTTTTACTCCCTTGAGATTGACCACTGGGGAAGCCAGGTGACATAGAGATAGGACATTATTTAACACAGGTTTAGAGTGACATTAAGGAGCTCTGAGTTTCGGGGTCGTTATAGCTTGTGTCACAGCACAAAGGCATCCATCTGTGTAGTGTTGGCCTAAATCGATAGATAAGTAATCTTCAGCAATAAGGAGGAACACAAGGCGTTACTCACCATGCCCGGAAAGTGCCAGGTGCGGGGGTGTGGGGGGGGAAGAAACATGAATAACTGCAGTCTGGCCTTCCTTATGGGGCACTCTTTCAGACATTTACAGAACACAATCATATCAACAACAAAGAGTATCTGCCATCACTGCATTTTGATTAAAGGTCAGTGTTTAAAAAAAAGTGGCCTGTGAGTTGGATGGCTGGCACTAAAAGCACATTAAAACCACAGTTTCAGGCTGGGTGGTGTCACAACAGTGGAATGTAACTGCCAAGTTCCCCCCGTGGGTCAGGTAATTGGGCCAGGATATGTTAAACCTAACTGATGGCCACAAATGCAGTTCTTATGTGTAAGAAGCTTATGAATTGATGGTTGATTTGCGAGAGATGTGCAAGCTTGGCACTAGCTGTTCTGTGTAGTGCAATGTACTGTGACAAACAACCAATGGTTGACAGGCCTGGGTACCTTGGTCACCATTTGTCATGGTCCTGAACACTTCCCGGTATCTACAGGGCAGCTCAGTTTCAGAGAGGTCGAGTGTAAATTACTTAATTAGCATGAAAGCTATACTTTGTCCAACAAACAAACTAATAAATAAATAAATACAGAAGTCAATTTGTGTCATCTTCTAAACTTCCATGGACTCATGACTGTGGTAGATTTCACAATGTGAATTCTTTGTCGGACTGCACATGAAATTAGTGTAATGTGCCAATATCCAAAAACACACAAAATCACTATAGATTATATTACTTTGCCGTTTTAATGACAGTGGGTTTATCTGATGATCTCCCCACAGCAAATCGCTTTTTTTTTGTTGTATTGACACGCTATGCTGCATGTACACTATACCTTCACCATTATGTTCATATGTCTGTTCATAAAATCATACACTATAGAATCAGTTACTCCAGCATTTTAACCCTTTATGGTGATTAACAGTAATGCTCCAGAGAACATAAATAAGTGTCCACTGAGATCCATGCCTGGACTATCTTAAGCCTAATGCCTGATTCACTGTTCTTCAGCTGACCCAGACATAGTCAACAAGTGAATGTGTATAGTTATGCAATACAATTCTTCATAGACAAAATACATAATATCATAAATTATCTCCACATTTTCATATGGCTTTACACAGTAATTATCAAGAAAGTTTTAATGAGGATAGCATGTTGGTGGGAACAACATACCCTGATTCATTTACAATACAATAAACATGCTGGAAATTCTCTCCATGAAAATAGAATAGTTATCATTTAGCAGTTATACCATTTTCAGTGGAGTATGGTGCCTTGTGTAAAAATGCTCTCAAAAATTAAATAGCCAAGCTACTAATTGCTCTATTTCTGGGACAGAGTGTATGTAGTTAGTGTAGAACAAGCTGTTGTAGGAATGACAACAATGTATTCCCCAGATAACCTCATTACCCCCCCCCCCCCATATCTAATCCCTACTCCACCCACACCCCCAACCTCTATAACCTGTAAATCCTTCAAATCCTTTTATTTGCTATTTGCACAAGTATAAGTACAGATACATTGGAATGCTTCTCTTCATCTATCCCATCTTGCTCTCCTGTACGCCTCCTATACACTCTCCCTTAGCTGTCGGTTTTTGTAGGATTTGTTTCAAAATAAATAAGATAAAGAACCTCCAGAACATCACCTATACAATGTGTCAGCAAAGTTTAAAAAAAGATCCATCAATTACTTTTTGAGTTAATGCACTAATGAGATTGAATGTCTGAGACTGCTCTTCTCTTTCGATGTAACTCTGCGGTGCTGCATCAGTTTTGGTGCAATTTGTCCCAAAATGTAACCTACCCCAGAAAGTCACCTATACAACATTCTTGGGAAGTTTGAAAAAGATCCATGAAATGCTTTCAAAGTTACTCTGTTCACAAGATCAAATGTCTTCTGCAACTGCCATTTCCTTCCTTTGCTGCCACCCAGTCCTGCTGCTTCAATTTGTACAATTTGTCTTGAAATAAAATAAAGTGCAGATCTTAATTCATATAAATTTTTGCGTGCAGTGTCTTCTGTATTCACTCTTCTCAATGCTGCAACTAAGTGGCATAGCTTCAATTTTGGCGCAATCTGCACCCATAAATAGTGTCTGCAAAGCTGAAAAAGATTTTTCAAATACTTTCTGAGATATCACGCTAACGGGACCATGTCCCTGAGTCGTCTCATGTGTCTGCAGAGGCGGCAAACTGGTCCCTATACCATATATACAACTATAGTTGGATGATAAGGTTGCTATTAATGCATTTTATACTAATAATATCAAGACAAATGTGTAGAAAGTGTAAGATCTCTAAAGTGTTACATTCGGCAAAAAGCACATGTTTTATAACCATTTTTGCCGTTCGTTGTTCATTTAATCACAGCAATATTAAAGATATATTGCTTTTTAGTGTAGCCTTTTACGTGCTTGATTTTGGGAGTCCACGTCACATTTTATTTTTGATTCTGAATGTAAAAGCACGGGGATTTGATTAAAAAAAAGAGCATGCTTAAAGTTCCACTGGGGGTTGCAGCTGGGAAATGGGTCTGCGCTCTGAATGCAAAAATCACTGCTTGGCTGTGTTAATGCCCTGTTCTGATGCACAGGATGATGTATTCCTGGCAGAACAATAACAGCAATTGTAAACGCATCCATGAATGGTCACTCCGGGCTACACTTATCACACATATTCAGGGCCTTTAATACAGTGCCCAGAAACATGCATGACACTCTGAATCTTACATAAGTCTTATGATTATATTTCAGAAATCGTATGTTTCAATGCCTCTGTTGTCTTCACCTACATAAGGCTGTGGGCCTGCACAGAACAAAGAATACATTTGCTATTCAAGCACAATCGCTTTGATGGTGTCTCAAGACATCGACTACATTATAACACCAAAACCTACATCAATCATATTTTTATAACGTCACACTTTACAGCATAAAATAAACAGATTGTTTTATGTATATATTCCTTCATTTTCCTATTGGCTCAAAAGATAGAGATTGCCCAAAATCACCTCTACTAGTGCAGCATTTTACCCAAGAGCTGAAGCTACCAAATATCAAATAAATACCTGAGCAGTTCTGTGGTTTATGTCAAGGCAGAGATTTTCTATTTAGATTGAAATAAACCATATCGGAATTCAGTCCCCAAGCACCGCTGGAAGTCTTACTAGATTGGAAAGTAATCCAGGTGCATTGGGGAAAAGTGTTGTAATGATTAAAGATAAAGACGGACTTTTTAGCTGAGGGCAGTGTGACCACATGTTCAGATAGCCAGGCACACTACGGCTATATTTCCAAGGATGTGGAGCAGAAAAAATGTCAAGTGAAGCAATTTAGCTCTGATGTCACGATGGGTGTCAGATTGGCCCTAAAATGAACAAACACATTATATGACCATGAAGAAACAATGCAGTGTCCTTTTCCAAAGGATTATTTACAGTCAATACATACAAAATTGTCTTTGTGTTGGTGGTCTTCTGAAGCTTATACACAGGATTTAATGTAATCGGAGATTGTTGACTTATATTCCCAATTAATAACTTATGGTCACATAACATGCCATTGTAGGGGAAGGGATTAGGAATAAATTCATTGTGAGTAGCCAGAGCCTCTAAATTTAATCAAGACCAGAGCAAAAATCCACTATACTAATTAAAGTCGGCATCTATAAATATCTGCAACTGATGTGTATTCCTCCCAGGACAAAATAAAACTTTAAGTATTTCAGTAAATGTAATTAAACATCATTGGATGAGTTATATTAACTTGCTTAGGTTACCAGTTATAAATAACAGAGTACCAGTTAGTACTTGTATTTGAAAGGTTGAGAAAATGAAAAAGATGACCAGTTCTGACACTACTCAATACAAGATAAACAGAATGGGAGGCACACATGGAAGAATGATTTGACCATGATTATTAAATCTATCAATTGAAATTCAGCTAATATTGCCAAAATATTCATGGTTAGGTAAGAATTGTGTAAAAAAAATGTTATCTTGTACTTCAGTAGATTATAATTGCATTTTTTTTTTCATTTCAGACAAAAGAGGAGATGCCTCCATTTTAACCCTTTCATCTATCTTACACCTGCTTATCCGCTGCATGGTTGTATTGAGGCTGAGAGTCCTGGCAATACAGGTACAAAGCTGATAAACTCTGGATGAGATATCAGTCTGTCACATGGCACAAGCTGACTGCTGAAGGAAACTGGAGGGAAATGCGGACGACAAGCGGACTGAGCAGAGGCGAGACTGCCACCGAGCTCACATCCCACCGAGCTCACATCCCTGCAGGTACGAGCAAACAGTGAGGTAACATGCGACAGACGGATCCAGCACGGCGCGCCCCATATTTACATAATAGCACAGTTAATTTCTGCTTGATAAATAAAAAAAGAGTCTTATACAGGTTTATAGCATAGTAATCCAAAGAACGGGAAGTTTTAAATGAGTAAGATATCCACAAAATTAACATTATGAATAATGTATGATTTCTATGATTTCCACATCATTTCTACCTGGTTACATGCCACTAATTCCAACTAAACATTCTTCTTCTATCCTTTCATGTTTATGGGAACACTATCAACCAAATGGCTTCATATTATGAATAAAACATCACTGAAATTTCTGTCACACTTATACAGAAAATATGAGTTCTTAAAACTAATATTACCAAGTACTGCAAGTAGTTGTGAAGATTGATAAATGGTACCTGGCATAAACTGATCTTAGCTGTATTGAAAGTCACCACAACTATTTTTGTGACATTGAAATTAAATATTCAATGCTTATATATTTAAAGTAAATCAAAGGTAACTGAAATATTGACCTGCTGGGTTGTCCACGCTGGCACACTGTCACAGAACCTAATTGTTGGGATATTAGAACTTTTTTGTCACAAATGTTGTCACAGAATCCTTTGTGCCAATTTAAAACCAAATGAAAACAAAAAGATACATAATAACATGTTAATCTTGTTATCTCTTAATGGATAAGGGAAAACTGTGCTTGAACAGTGAAGGTTGACACAATTACAACAAATTGTCATGTATATGGTTGGCTATACTTCAGATTACAGTGAGGATAAATCATTTCCTGAAGACTTACGATGAAAGAGAAATAATATTGACGCAACAATTTACCCTCTGAGGCTCAAATGGTGTTCTACAGCACTAATTACAAGGATGACACACCCCTGACAAAACTGCGGTTGGGAACCTGCTGACACCCAAAAGCCCTGTAGGAGGTGCTAGTACCCCAGTCTACAATGCAAATTATGGCCTACAAGTACCACACTCTGGGTCACACTTGGCTAATAATGCAGCCCAGACTCAGCCAACGACATCTGGGCCATATGGCCGAGAGACTTCAGAGGCCCTATTAAATGAATCTTAATATTATGTCCTACTACTGTCACGTCTTTTAGCTGTACACCAAAAAATATGCAGAATTATAAAATAGCCCTAGGAATATTGTAAGAGTATAAATTTACAAATGATTCACATTGCACTGCAAAAATATTAAGACAAATAAATATTGTTAAACTGGAAACAGAAATATTACCCATTTCCTATATAAAATATGAATGCATGTCTTGTTTATAAGCATCAAACCATTTTACCGATGTCAGGCACACAACAGACTGTTCTAAAAGTAAAAACCCGCATTGTTCTTATGCAGAATTCAATGGATGTATTCATTATTACCCTGTGTTACACCAATACCTATTTGCCTACTTGCAGAATCATAGGCATCCATATGGCAGAGTCCAGATGGTGACAGAAGGAAAAAGGCTTAGGTAAGTAATGCACTGAGCAATTTAAACAAAAAAAGGACAAGGAAAGGGAACAGCAAAAACAATCTTTCCTGCATGTGACTGCCTGTACGGCTAACTGCTGGATTAGCTTCACTCAGAAGCTGTAACTGCCGTAACGGTAATGGGGTCACACCTACATCTTCAGCGTTAACAGAAGAGTTATAGGAACCTCAGTTAGGAATTTTCACGACCAATTAATATGTAAGGAATCTATTAAAGTGTGTTTTCACACTTAAGAAAATTAAATGAATTAAAGAGTGAAACAAAAGAGCGCATTTTTGATGATGATCATTTGATGAATGTATTTTGTTTGTACTCTGTGCATCGCAGCCTGGCCGTTCAAACTAAATACCTACAACAACTACTGAATATTTTTCACAGCTGAACCATAGGTTAAAATACTCCAAATGTCATGCTATGGCTCTTTGCTATCATACTTAATATGACAACTATGGGTTTGAGGTAATGATCACTGTGCATGCATTATTCATCATTCGTACATGTATCTGCTTGCAGCATTCTCAAAGCACAAACTATCCATCCATCTATTACGTATCCCACTTTTCCAGCTAAGCATTAATTGCAAATATCTGATTAAAATGCACAAATTGAGGATGAAAAAAAGAAATCCTAGTGGCATCTGACAAATAATACAAAGGAAAAACAAGAAGCATTGACAGGAGAGGAATGCGTTGATAAAACCAATCATTTGTAGACACACTGCTTGGAATAAGAATAGAGTTGTCATATTTAGACAGGGGAAAAATGGCAATCAAACTGAGGAGATGCCTGAGTCCTAATGGTGTGACGTCTTATTAGCTCTCTCTACATTGTGCCTATTGAGTGACGCAAACATCATCGTGCTACTTCCATAGACGATAGACATATAATCTAATGGTTTCTGTTGATCAAAGTTCTCTATTTAATATTGTATTTATCTCTGCACTTTTTTTCAGGTGAGGGAGAGTTTCAAGGTTTTCTTGTGGTACTTTATATGCTAAACCCTTAGTTAGGGAGATAAAAAAAAATACTTCTTATTTTTTGATCTACAACTATGTTATTTGTGTCTGCATCCAATTATTTGTCAATTATGGTGCCTTCAAAAAATTACAGCTGTTACAAACTTTTGCTAAGCAAAATTATAGACAATTTTGTATACATCTATACATCATTATGTGTTTCAATTAATTCTGTCAGTAATTTGTGAAATACGGTGTCACTCACTTTGGAGAAAATTGCACAAGCTAACATGTTGCTGTTGAAACATATATTTTAATGTTAATTCTTTTTTTGCGCTGCTACTGTATAATGATAGGAATTTTAGGGCATTTGCTTTAACTTGAAGACACAATAGGATTTGCTTTAGACAGTGCAAATGTTCGCTTTGACTACATAAAGCCGTTCTTCCACCTTCTGAGACAAGTGCAGCTACATCAGGGATGATATTTGATATTAAAGACTCGGTCATTTCAGGAAATGTCATAGCTGGGGATGCGGCTAAGGGTATTCACAGCGGTGAATCAAAACACAAGGCTACGTTGTTATTTTATTGAAAATAAATTGGAACAACTCAGTAAGTGTCGTCCACTGGCTATGTACTTATTTAGGATTAAATGGGGTCTAAGCATTAAAAAGACCTCTGGGGCAAACATAAATAGACCAGAATCCCACTTAAAACTGTGAAGCATAAGGTGTGCACCCATTGCATTTTCTCACCTCTTTCATGTAATAAAACTGCTATTCTCCGAGGGCAAATACGGCACCCTCTTTCCCGTTGGAACTCTTATGGGTCCATTTGGATTAATCTTTTTGCGCAGCAGGCGATTCAGTCTGGAGCTCCAAGCCCAGCTGTAATCACTCAGGAAGACACTCATAATAACCCAGCCTCACTCCCAGAGGTGAACAGCTCAAAGGAAGCCACACTCCATAAACGACAGCGTCGCACCCATTCCTTCACTACATGCCTTTATGGGACCAACATTTTGTTGTGTCAATTCCTTTGGCTTATCTACTGTATTTTTTTTATTTATACAAATGTATGAAGGTCAGCAAATTGGTAGTACCAGATATATATGGCCAGATTGGCGGGAGGACTGGCCTCAACCCCATCTGTGCTGAGAGCTGAATTCTCCCCCCTTTGTGGGGGCACTTCCAAGTGCTATGGCTTTGTATATGGAATATGTTGGAGCAGATTAGCATCCCATCCAGTTTTTAAATTTGCCTTATACTCCTTGCTTCCTCTAGATCAGGGCGGGGGAAGCTGTTCTATGGAGGCCATTGTATTATTGGCTGATTGAGAGGTCATCCCGAAAACCCGCACCGGCCCTCCATGGAACAGGTTCCCCACCTCTGCCCCGGATCCCGGTCTGGGTGATGAGTTCGCTGCATAAGCCATTCCAAATGATTTGGAGTATGATTATATATATAACTAGATTTTCTTTCATAACTTGAAGACCTGAGAGATTTAGCAGCTTTAAATTTATAGCATACAAATACTACTTGAAGCCATATGAGAACAGAATTTTTTGTTTTGAAGATAAATTTTTTTTTAATAATGCGGTATGGGAATGTTTTTGGTACAACATTTCAAAACTGAATATCATCAGTATACCAATTTGTCTAAAAATTCATCTTTCTGATCAATGGGATGTCTTCTGTAAGATATGTATTACATAGCTTGAGCAGTTGCCTAACTTCAGGGAGTCGTCTGGCCATGAAATTAGCTTCTCAATGATGTGTGAGTGCAGAGAAAACGCAGGAATTTGTGTTGCCAATTTTCACATCACACTTTGTCATATAACCAATAAAAAAGTGGTACAAATCCAACACCCCAGATTTTACCCATAAAACTCTAAATAACAATTTCATTTTATTTTTATTTTTTTTGTTTTTGAAGGCTTTTCCTAAAAGACTAAAAGACACTGATTTACATATGTTACGGTATGCATGTGTTGAGGTACTTAATGAGATTTATATGGCAAAAACACACATATACTTGTATCAAATGAGATTTAGGAATTACTCATTTTGTTTATGATTAATGTTGATAAGCCTAATCTCTGAGTATCTATGAATATGTTACCTTATGATTTACGAACTGTAGTTGATGTTAATTGCATGTTGGTCTAAACAAATATGATATTTAATACTTGTAAACTATTTTCTCACTCCTTCAGTTTTTGATGGATTTTGACTTTGAATTTGCAGTGAAAATACATACAGATATAATATGTGTATATATTGTTTGTAATTCCAGCAAATCTGATCATTTTTAGGGGGTTTAATACTTTTGCACGGCACTGTATATATAATAAAATGTCTGGACATTTCAAGTTACTGATGGCTAATTTGACTTTTACATTACAAAGAAAACAAAATTGTGAAAAAGATCACATGGAATTATGCAGAGAATAGAGTCCTTCAGTACTGCCCCCTTCTGCCTTAATGACAGCTGTGCATGCTCTTGGCGTTCCATCAACCAGCCTCAATAAGAAATCACCTGGGATGCTTTTCCAACATTCTGGAAAAAGTTCCCACATATGCCCAGCACTTGTTGGCTACTTTTCTCTCACTATCCGATCCAGTTTATCCCAGACCATCTCTGCTGGTTTGAGGTCAGGTGATTGCGGAGGCCCATGTCATTTTCTGTAACACACAGTCACTCTGTTTCTTGATAAATAGCTTTTACACAGCCTGAAGGTGTGCTTAGGGTCATTGTCTTGTTGAAAAAACAAACAAACACCCAAATACATACACTAAATGGTCAAAAGTATTGGGACACCTGGCATTACACCTGCAGGGACTTTTATGACATCACATTCTAAACCCATAGGCGTGGGTTAATTGCTTAATGGATTTTCCAATACCATCTGCAGACACTTGGAGAATTATTTTGGATCTCCTGACCTTTTCTTGAATTGTTGATGGCTTCTCTCTTCCCTTTGCTAATTCCACATTTTTCTGCCATATTATGCTGCAGAATTAAAACAACAAATTGAATGATGCCAAATTAAGGTATTTATCCCATTCCTACACTGCTACAACACCAGTGATTGGTTAAACACATAAACGAGAAAAGGAGTGACATTAACTAAACCTTCATTAATTGCATAGACTGATGAGAATGATTTAATGACTGTGGAGAGAGACAGAGTTCATGTTCTATAACATGTGACAGTTGTCAAAAGAACAATGCATGACTCTGTTGGAATCGACTCAATTACAAATCACAATTCTAAGTGTCGATTTATATATCACCAATAGAGTGAAAAATCCCATTTTTAAATATCAATTTAACCATAGGTTACTGTAATTTTGTTGGCCACATTTGTTGCTTCCGCATCTACTTATGAATGTAGGCTTTGCCTATTTCAAGAAATATATTCATTTGTTTCATTGTGTGTCCCGAACCAGAAATGATGCAAATGATTGGCAGATGACGAATATGTGTACTGCTACAGCCCTTGTCTTTTAAATGTAGACTTGAACTGCTCTGCAAAAACTATTTAAAAAGCATGATACATATCAATTTGACAAACAGATATTATTATAATACTGATTTGGGTGGTCTCCGTCAAATCTCATTTCTAAATGAACCGAGAGCCGTTGCTGCTCCTGGACCTGAACCTGAGGGTCAGTGTCAGTTAAAAGCCTGAAATTCTTACACCTCAGTTACAGATGTGTTCATGGTTTGCCATATGTGTTGGGGGCCATATTTATGCAACTGATAAAAGAAACAGTGTAACAAATGATACCGTCTGAAGCCGACTCGCCATCGCAGTGCCATCGCAGTGCCATTGCAGTGTGCGTATTTCCCCCGGATACTTTTCCAGCAAAATGTTTGGCCCTAATATGGCCCTTGGGATATTTTTTATTACCAGTTTTGATTATTAATTTTTGCCATCTAACATTACTGCCTACTAAACAGTCCCTTCCTCCCATTTATTTACTTTGATTCTTTCTATGACAAGGGCCTATTATGCTTAAGTTGGCAGCGCTTCCAGTAATAATTCTTTTGAGACATTACATTTTTCCTCGGAGAACCAAAAAATACATGCATATCGCCACCATGGCTGTTATTGTCCCCTGTGCCTTCTTGTTAAAGTGAAAGTTAAACGAGCAGTAACACGGTACGGCTGTGATGTGTTTCACTCTACTGCACGCTATTTCTGACACTGGGCATGTCTGGGCACCGATGTAAAATCAGTAATAATTGCATCACCCACGGACAACCCTAAAATGTCACCCTCTGCTGGAGATCCTGCCTCCGCCTGGCTGTCAGCAGCTTCCCACTCTCCTATCACTCATGGCTGAGCAAAGAGATCTCCCTTGAAATCCGTGCTGGCATGTGTCACCATCTCATATAGCTTCCACAAACTAGAGGGTATTTCATTCGTTTACTCTCATAAGAGAAACCACAATAACAGATCTGGCAGAGTTAGTCATAATGAATATAATTATAGTCATTCTGCAAACAGTTATATTTTTCCTGTATTTGTATAATTAGGCCCATTTGACAGAGGCTGTATTATTATGGCTCAGTTCCATCCCACAATGCTGGAAAAAGCTGAATTAAATTCTCTTTAAATCCTGCCTTCCAACCTCTCTGATGCTTTAATCCTGACACATTCTGAAAAACACAGAGATCATCATTCCTTAAATATAGAAGTTTGATTTTTATTATTTCATATCTTTTGAGAAGTAAAAAGAAGACAAAATAATTTAAGAAATATGCCAGTGGAGTGTTATACTATCCAGACTGTCTGTTATTTTGCTAAAGGAAGACACAAATCATTTCTATAATGGCCATTTTGAGCTCAGTTCCTCTTAAGAGATGACAATATACGCTGGAGGCTAAGGGACTGCATGGTTTCAATGTATTTTAGATGATAAGAAGACTCATCATTAAATGAATCCATCGGAAGACACTTTCCTCCAGAAAACGTTCATTTCCAACAATAGGTTTATAAGATATATAAACAGAGAAACTGAATTTGTCAAGTAGATGTCTGGCAAAGAAGGCTGTAGTCATGTTATGAAAAATCTTTTCATAATTTTGAATAGTTTTCTCCTGATTTTTATGACAGTCATACACATTTTAAACAGATATATGGACCAGTCCCAATATCATAAGGCAGTAAGTGTTCGCAACACCTACTGCTGTTTTTTCAAGGTGAATCGATGTCCTTTCATTCAAGCTTCCTATAGCATTCATTAATTTAATTAATATTCATGAATGAGCTTGAAGGACAGACTGACATCGTGTTTGCATTTCTGCTTGGCAGAATCAGAAAACAGCCATGCTGTATACTTCATACATAATGTAACATTTAAACATTCTCTCAAAGACTAATATAATGTTTTATTAAAACATGCAATTTATTCTCAATTTCAAATATTTGTCTGAACACAAAGCAATTGAAATGCAAAATCTTCTCCCAGATAATAAGAGAAATATTAAAATATTGCATAAGTAATTGCAGTCATCCTCAGCCTAGGCCGCTCAATAAAGCAAATTATTGTCAAAACAGTCAACATAGAGAAGACCCTGCACTTCAGAAAAGGTCACCAGCTCTGAGGAGGCAGAGGATTGTGGGAGCACTTCCCTCATGAGACAGGATGGGAGAGCTGAGAGCTTGCTGGTACTGAGAGAATGATGGTGTGGAAAGTGGTGTCTAGGAAAAGGAGGGCCGCTTGGGGGGGGGGGAGAGCCAGAAGCTACGGCGATGCTCTTACAGAAGGCCATTGGGGATAATCTGTGAGCAGCTCTCTCAGGTGTGGGTCACCAACATGCTCTCTGAGCCTCAAAGAACAGCTTAGCTTATCTCTCTTTGCCCTGCCCACGTCTTTGGTGCCAGGGCCAGAACCCTATTTCAAAATCTTTCTGCTTCATTCTTTGTGTGTCATGATTTGTTGCACCAGATTCCATAGTAACAGAATGAGAATAACCTTTTGTAAAACTCAATAATTAACCCTGAGGTTCCTTCTATCCACAACTAGAAAATGGAAAAATTCAGTCATATAAACTAAGGTGTACGGTGAAATGCCTTTTACTAAGAGCTCTCCTCTGTTGACTATGAATGGTGCCGTATGAATGGACTTTGAGGGAAGGTCATTACAGAGACCAGTTATGACCTGTAACTGCTGGACACACCTAGGAGACAGAAATAAATGTGGCTGCACCACCCCACTGCCAGCTCATGCTTACAGATGTGACAAGCAAAAGCTATTTTCATGCTGTTCCTTTTCTCTTATCTCCAAGTTTTACATATTACTGCTTTTTAGGCAAGAAGCTGACAGTGCAATTTATTTCCCTGCTTCAATTTATTCTTGCTACAGGCCAAACATTTTACAGCAGTTCCCACAATTTTTTAGTTTTTCCTCTACATTTATAAAAATACATAAGACATCTGTATCATGGATATTAAGCCTTTACCATCACTTTTATTATAATTTGTGTAAAATTGTGAAAGTAAGGTTCTTTGACTATCAGAAAACAGAAAAAAAAACATGATCATGAAATAAGATTTTCTGGAGTTCTACTAGTACAGATATAACGGTTTGGAAAGAAAAACAAAACTCAAGAAACAAATTACAAGAAACCAAGATGATCTTGAGTTTGCAAATGGATCATCTATATCAGTCATTCTCTTACACAACTATGTCATGACAACTGTTACTTTTAGACAACTCTGATACTTCTTTATGTGCACTTGCTAATTTGAGGCTTTGAAACCTTTTTCTGTCGATCATGCTAAAAGCTCTAATGTGATTGTTAAAGGGGTTTATCAGACAAAGCCAGTATAACACCACTGTAAGTACCAGTGTGTGTTGTATCATGTGGGTTTCTGGGCTTGAGACACTGTCGAGAATGCCCTTGGACATCAGCCCATGAGAACCTGCAGAGGTGAAATGACAAGACATGGCAGAGCTGAGCAAGATGTTTAAATCCCTGGAACCATTTCCACAACACAAGGGCATAATTTTGGTTGGAACATTGTGTTGAGGATTGAGGTCTTTAACCATTTAGGGGGATACATGATTATTGGTGGGGGGAAGGGGGTTGAATTAGATGGTTTGGATTTATTGGGGGGGTTAAACCCCCCTGTAATTTCACACATACACTTCCTGTTATGATTGCTGTGGTAATTAAACGACAGTGTGCACCGCTAAGGCACCTGAAGAGATGAAACATAAAAGACAAACTTACATTTGAGGTTGGTGTTCTGCTGCTTTACGATAAACTGGGTAGGAACACAGCTGCTAAACCTTCAGCCTCTTTCAGCTTTGCACGCGTCCCCATATGGAACATGCTCGACTGAACTTTCCCGGTCTGCCAGAGGAAAGAGTTCATTTATTTGCAATCCAGGACATGACAAGAGTTTTATGTTGGCAAAAGTTCTGGGGAGTTTAATTGGAAATCAAATAAACAATGAGTATCACATGAGTATTATATTGATAAAGAAGTCTGTCAGGTGGAAATAATTTAATAGTAATTAGTGCAGATGTAAAGTGACCTGTAGGAACACTGTAGATGTGACAGTAGACCACCTCAAACAAGGGTCTCATAGCACTGGCTTTATGTCATATTTCATGGGTCTGGGTTCATTACTAGTTCTAACAAATATACTGATTGGTCTAGTGCCTTGTTTTTTCATGTTTTTTTTTCCAGTAGCTATGGGAAAGGCGTTCTCGGGAAGCCCCATGCTGGCTGGGACCGTGATTGCCAATTAGACCTCCCTGACAACCTATAGAGGTACCCGGGTGGCAATTAGGAGGCTGAAAACAGCACCTCATTACAGTAAGAGGCCAGCCACAGCTTCCCTGTGCCCCTGCAGCTTTCAGCAGACATTTAGTTTTCCATATAGCTCATTAGGAACTGGCATACTGTACCTGAAACGGAAGTAATTCAGCATTCTGTTTTCCTTTCATCTGCAAAGCCCACCTACCACACAAGATCACTTCCTCGTTCACACTCACTCATTACCTCATAAAGAATAGCAGCTTTCACTTAGTGTTGAAGGACCTGTTCATGTTCACGTGCTGGAGCACTTTGCTGTGTATGAAGCATTATCTTCTGAATGCATTAGAATGCATGTGATTATATGGATTATGCAGAAATATCCTTCATAAAAGGTTTGGAAGCCATTTTATGATCTCATAATGCATCATAATAATAATGCTGTTCAGCGTTTATACTTTGCTTTATGTGTGTGTGTGTATATATGTATCAGTTTGATTTGTATCATCGTTAATTAACAACACACAAAGAGGACAGAATTTGAAAAAAGAAAGAAAGGTGCAACATTTATTATTCAGTACTTATCAAGGCATTTAAAAAGGCCTGGGGGGTAGTTTCATTACATTTATCCCAGATGCCTCAATCATTGTGCCCCCCCAATACCACATCACTATATTTCAATTAATTCCTCGGTTGTCTGTTCAGTTCACCTTGTATGCATTCCAATCACACGTTCATATTAATATCATTATATTTAATATATATTATAAATAATGAATTTTACAATAATTAAATGGAAAGTGTGTAGAGGGATTCTTTATAGGATTTCATGGCTTGAGTATGAAGGTGGGGGTGCCATATATAGCCAGGAATTGCATGTGACTCACCAGTCCCACGGGTTCCTGTAGGAGAAGGAAGGAAAATTGACCTCCTCCTTTGGGATAGGACAGACGTTAAACCCACTGGGACCGGTCGCTAGAGGGATGAGCTTAGAAATAAGCAGGTTGAAATGGGCAAGAAATGAATTTCAAGCAGAAAAAAAATTGCAGGTCCTGTTGCTATATAGCACAGCAAATAGAAGTGAGGTAACATTATATAGAAATCCATAAAAAATAGCCAGTAAACATACCTGGTGATCATGGTATGCTTATGCTAATTTGTTTTAAGACATCATTGCACTGTGTTTTCTGTAAGTTTGTCATTTCTATCTTTATTTTTGTGTATATTGTGCCATGAAGTGGTTAGCACTGTTACCTCACGTCTACAAAGACCAGGGTTCGAGTCTCCGCCATGGTTCCGTGTTTGTGGGGTTTGTATGTTCTCCCCGTGTCGTAGTTTTCTTTGCTTCTCCGGTTTCTCCCCACAATCCAAAGATATGTTAAGCTGTATTGGAGTCACCAGATTGTCTGTAGTTGTGAATGTGTGTGAGTGTGTGTGTGTTCACGTGTGTGTGTGTGTGTGTCTATGCCCTGTGAAGTGTTTCTTCTAAGTGTCTTGTAATATTGTCTTGTATTTCATGTTTGGCAACAAACAACAACCAATTCTGGTATACTTGTACATACTGGCAATAAATAGTTCTGAGTGAAGAGTTGCAGTCTGTCATCAGTAATTTCATCAGCTAGCTCCCCAACCTTGCACGAAAAACAAATTACGTATTTTCTGAAAAAAAAGAAAAAAAAAAATGGTGTCACTTCATTTGAAGTCTAATCTGACAAACTCATGCTTTTGTGTTGTACAGATCTGCGTCCATTCTGTACAGTTCAAGGAGATGTTGTCCAACATTTCATCAACTGCCATCCTACTCTTATGGGGCACATTGTACAAGTTTATGAAAATACAGAAAAAACGGATTAAATAACGGATAGCTAGTAGGTCTGGACGATGTCTGATGTCGATATTGTCATTTCATGCTATGCACATGCAATCATTACATCATAAGACCTGTGCTAGTTAGCGGGGTTGAGATTAGGCTTGGGTGGCATCACATTTTTCTTACTTCCCAGACATCATACCACGGTATATGGTATTTTGACATTATCTTAGAAAGCAATGCAATTCTGGAGTTGTGAAATCTCAGTGACAAAATTCAGAGAGCCACGATAAGATTCATCAATTGGAGATTATTAATGAATTTCGCCAAAACATTTTTACTCTGTCATATGAAACAAAGCTTTGCAATTTTATTGATTGTTCCATTTTCAAGATTATCTAGAATACGTAAAAAAAAGTGAGAAGTTGCCCGTTGCTCTTGCATGAGTCCTGCATATGCTCTGTGAGCCAATCATAATGCTCTTTGAAGTTGGATTCACTCATAGACAGTGTGGCTCGATTGTGAGAAATTCAAAATGGGGAGGAGAAAAGTAAACAAGAACTGGTCACCAAAGGACATTTGTATAGAAATCTTAGATTCCATAAATACCATATTGAGCAAAAGCAACTGATTTGTCTGCTCTGCTTTGTGACGAATTGTGTCAACACCACCGACTTATCTGACAGACTCTCTTGGTCGGTAATAAATTCTATTTGGCTATAATTCATTTTGCATACATTTTAAACTGCTTTTTAGATTTTACAATATTTATTGCAAAAAAATCACATTGTGGTACTTGAAATGTTTCCAATATCGTATATTGGATATCCAGCATCTAATATAGCTAGCTATATTGTAAAATGTGTGAACAATTTATGCCTAAATAGCAAGACCTGTGATGGGGTGGAACCCCACCTTGGGTTATTACGTACCATTGCTTCTGGGGTAGGATCTAGACCCACAAAACTCAGGTGGGTATGGAAAATGAATGAATGAATAAATGTTTGATAGTTAGATAGCCACACTAGGTAAAAATGGTCTAGCTAGCTAAATGGTAACTAAAGCCCTCAAAGTAAGAAAATAAAGGCTGGAATTTCTAAGGATTTGGGCAAGAAAAAAATGGAGAGAAAGGTCACTAATTAATTAAATTTGTTCAAATTTAAAAAAACAAACTTCTGTCTGATAATGGCAAAATGACGCTCTGCTGACTCTAATGGAGGGTGCTAACATTACACACAGCTGCAGACTGGTTTTCTTGACACCTCACGTAACCTCCACCCACCCACAGGTCTCCTCCCACATATATAACACCCAAGAGCAGGTGATACATACTATCAAACATATGGTGACATTTTAAAGAAATACATTGATGTATTAATATTAAAATCCAAAAGGCACAAAACAACAGCCCTTCCTCATACAGCACAAAGGTCTGCGATGTTTCATAACTAAGAGTAATTTCCAGCATTTTGTGACTTTTTTTTCCTTTCTATACTAAAAGCGATTATGCTTTTTTTGTGTAGATTAGCAAACAAGTTGCACTCACTGAACGGACCAAGATTGTATTTAATTACAAACAGCTGACTACTCGGAGTGGAAAATAAATCCAGTGTCTTTTTCTCTTTCATGTGAGAATGGGTCACCAGTCTAAAACAAAAAAAAAAACCTCAAACCTACAGCTGCCCCTCCCCAGCTGCAGAGCCCCTCCCCTCGCAGGTCTCTTTGTCCCCCGCAGCATGGGCGCCGTGTAACTCTTCCCAGTGCCACGTCCCATTCCGCTCATTACGCAGCCTGGTGAACCCCATACAATCGCTTCTGACCTTTAGCCGTACACACTGCTCATGCCAGGGACAAGTGAAAAGAACAAATCATGCGCCATACCCGGGCTGCACTGGAAACGTGTACCCTGTAATTATCCCTAAAAACCAATCTCTGGTATGCAGAAAGCTCGACACCCTTCAAAAGAAAGATGGTAGGGTACGTGACGGCGGAGCTGCAGGTATGGCAAAGTGTCGAGAAGCAAACATCAACCAAGGAATACATTTTACCCCTTTAAGGAACAGACAGAAAATTAATAACAGATACTGTATACTCTCAGTTCACTGGGAACAGAATTTGAGGGAACTTCCTTTTAAAATCTGTCATTTTGTCCTCCAGGAGGCAGAGTAAGGATTGTGCTCCCAAGAATAAACTAACACCAGCCTCACATATATTACCAGTTATTTCAGGCTGCTGTCTTAGATACTGAAATCCCTGGTAGACAATTATACTGTTAACCTTAATTGGATCAAATAAGACATTGTGAATACCGCAAGAATTGCCATCCATTGTACCTGTTGCAGTATATTTCTAACCTTTTTCCACTCCAAAATGTGTAATGGTTGGGGAAGCATATTGCAAATTACATGCATCTTCAATGAATGGATCTCCAAAACCAAACCGATGCTTGGCACCAAATTCTCGGTCCTCTCTCATGAATTGAATTGACTGAAATAACCTTAAAAATAACATGAACAATGGTGTGCAGTAAAAAAAAAAAAAGACTCAAAAATGATTTAATTGATCTGAGAACACGGTGATTATTGAATTGTTAACCAGATCAGAGACGTGATAGTGGGATAATTTGCTGCCTGGTAAACTTAGATTGGGATTGTAACCGACTAATAATTAGACGAGAGAAAGATCATAGGTTCAGTCTGTTTTAACATATTAATATTGAGCACTATCCTATTTACGATGTGACCCAAACCCAAAGAAATAATAAAACACCAGTGAATGATAATTTAAAATTAACCTTGTTTTATAACAATATCATATCAGCGCCATCATATTACATAGCTACTGCCTTTGCTTTAAAATTAAATACCATGCAATTATTTGGCTAAATTATTATTATTTCACCACTGCACTGTATGCAGTTAAGCTAACTGGTGCCTCTAAAAATTGCTCATAGAGTATGATTGTGTGAGCAAGTGTGTCTGTGTCTGTGTGTGTGTCTGTGTGTGTGTGTCATGCCCTTGTAGTCTGCGGTTTCACCCACGCAAAATTGCCAACAGTCTCCCTCACCTGAATACTAACTGGACTCTGCAAGTTCCTGGTTTTGTTCACTCAGTGCCACGTCCGTGGCTATGATATTTAAACCAATGAGACTCTCACCTCATTGCAAAGTCATATCTCTCTTCCTTGAGTTATGGTGTTTGTTTTCATTTTGGATGCTGCTGCCTATAACGTTATTCTTATTTCCTCATTCTAGTACCCAGGAATCCCCAAACATCCTGGTAGCAGTTGAACTTCCTGTGCCTTGAGTCTGATATTGGAAAAGTAATTTAATTTTTGGAAATAAACTCTAGCACCCCATCTCTGGTGTACTCCAGCTGTACCATACTGCCATGGGTATGCTTCAGCACCCCCCCCTACCCCCCCCCCCCCACCAACCATGACCATCCGGAGCAGCTTTACAAGGATGGATTATAAGAACTGATTAAACTGCTTTAAGCAGTAACAATATATGTAATTGGTTATGGGTGTTGCTGGTCACAGTCAGTCATGTTTGAGAACATTTTCATTTCCCAGTAAAGAACACCAGCACTAGAAAGAGAATGGTGACGACCAAGTCTGTTGCCTCGGTTATGCTGATCTTGGCCATGTTGCTGGAAACACACCCGATGTGGTAACTCATCTGAGACGACATCATCCGAGTGTGGGTAAGAGCAGAGCAATGCAGAAAGAAGTTAGTCTCCCTGTAACGTGATGCTATTGCCAGGGAATTCAGAAAGGGCCAAAAAAATAAATATAGGGGTGTTTATTGCTACAGTGACCATGCTGACCGATGTCAGCATCGGTTCCTGTCTTGCCCAGGGCTATCTGTCATTTCCCCATTTGGCCAGCAGGTGACACTGTCCATCCCATCTTTCCTTGGTGTTTCCCTAGGTTTAGAATCTTTATTGGTTCTTATGGTTTTCTCCTATTCCCTGGCTCACCGCATTGTATCTTGAGTTCATGTATTTCAGTATTGGTCCTTGTCTTGATTTTTAGTTCCTGGTTTTCCCTGCCTGTTCTTGTTTCTCCTGTGTTAGCATCTCCTGGTGTTTGTGTCTTTAGTGCCTTATGATTGTTGATGACTGTCACCTGTTCCTTGTTGCCCCTAGTCCACAGTGTTTGGTTAACTGTCACAGCTAACACCTGTCCCTTGTTTAGGCCTCATCGTCTCTCTATATATGTACCCTCCCATGCTGTGTCCCTCTGCCAGTCATTGTGTTTGTTTTCTGCATCTTAGCTGAATGTGTAGGTGTTGTTTGTGGTTCCTGTTTTGTGGTTCCTGTTTTGTGGTTCCTGTTTTGTGGTTCCTGTTTTGTGGCTCCTGTTTTGTGGCTCCTGTTTTGTGGCTCCTGTTTTGTGGCTCCTGTTTTGTGGCTCCTGTTTTGTGGTTTGGTATATGTGAGGTTGGTGTTAGTTTATTCTTGGGAGCACAATCCTTACTCTGCCTCCTGGAGGACAAAATGACAAAATGATTTGTGGTTCCTGTTTTGTGGTTCCTGTTTGTGTTCCCCTTGGCATGTCCCTGTGCTTAGTTTAGTTTTTAATTCTTGTTTAGCCTACCTGGCTTTTGTTTTGAGCCCATTTATATCTGAAACGGTGATGTACCCTGGTTTTTGCTGCTTTCCTGCGGTTAATATATTTTTATGTATATTCCATGTTAATTCCACTTTATATTCTATTTTCTGTTTACTTCCTGGCATTATTTAAATTAACATTTTTAAGTTTAAGATTTTTAGTATTAATAGGCTAATGGTGAGTCAATGAAACGTAATTTCGTTCTGATGTGCACTAACCGGTGTATGTTCTGAATGACAATAAAAGTAGCTATTCTATTCTATTCTATTCTGTGATCCCTTTTTGTTCCTGGTTCTGTTGAGTTCAGCTTGTAATAAAATCCCCTTTGCTACAAAGCTATGCCATGGATCATGCTTCACCATGGCCATTCCTAACAAGAGAACAGGATTGTAACAGGATGTTATTTTTTATGTTTTTTAATTTGTAAGTACTATTATAAGTACTTATGTTTACAATATACAAATAATTGTCTGTTACGTTTAGTTATTCAGACATGTTGACAGACAAATTGCCTTTGGATTACAGCTGTTCCTAATTGTGTTTGCAGTTTCAATAACAGATTATATTTTCCCAGCTGTACTAAAATTGTACAAACAATGAATCCAAAAAACAGAGGTTAGAGATGCACTGATCTGATATTCGGATCGGTATCAGCGCCAATCCAGACCTATTTGATGGATCAAGTATCGGTCATACGTGACCGATTAACATTCGATACTTACTCATTAAGGTTTTGGCAGTCTCTACAATGATAGCTTCTATTTCTTGTTAAATCTATTCGTACAATCAATTGCATGACAGTTCTTTCCCATTATAGATGTATTTTTTTGCAGCATTCGAGCTGAACGCTAACGCTGCCACTCAGTAGGTGTGAGCACAGTGACTTCTGCCTGCTGTGACATCATTAACAGCAACTAGTAGCACAGCGATTTGCAATCTTTGTAAAAACAAAGTTTTGAGAGGTGGGAGTCTTTGTTTATTGAAAAATCCCACTAAACAAAGTGCATACAATTGTGGAAGACAACGTGAGTAATATGAAAAAAGCAATGCATGATTTGGCAGTCGGCTGGCTTGGGCTGTTCTGCGCACTGCATGATTTGGCAGTCGGCTAGCTTGGGCTGTTCTGCGCACTGCATGATTTGGCAGTCGGCTAGCTTGGGCTGTTCTGTGCACTGCATGATTTGGCAGTCGGCTAGCTTGGGCTGTTCTGCGCACTGCATGATTTGGCAGTCGGCTAGCTTGGGCTGTTCTGCGCACTGCATGATTTGGCAGTCGGCTAGCTTGGGCTGTTCTGCGCACTGGCTACACCTTGTGATACAGGAGGAGCCCTTATCACAGTGAAGTGTAATTGACGCTGTTGCCAGTGGGTAAAACATTGTGGGACATTTTAAGCATTAGCCACTTGCATATAGTCTCTTGGAAGATATTCAAATTGAACTGCAAATACCTCATAAACGCTTAAACGTCCCCATAGTGTAATATATACATGACCCACACACAGACACATACATCACTGATCAGCCATAACATTAAAACCACCAGCCTAATATTGTGTCTGTCCTCCTCATGGCATCAAAGTAGCACTGATCCGTCTCGCACCAAGACATCAGCAGCAGATCCTTTTAGTCCTGTAAGGTGCGAGGTGGAGCCTCCATGGATCGGACTTGTTTGTCCAGCACATCCCACAGATGCTTAATCGGATTGAGATCTGGGGAATTTGTAGGGCAAGTCAACACCTTGAACTTTTTCTCATGTTCCTGAAACCACTCCTGAACAGTTTTCGCAGTGTGGCAGGGTGCTTTATCCTGCTGAAAGAGGCCACCGCCATCTGGGAATACCGTTGCCATGAAGGGCTGTACTTGGTCTGCAACGATGTTTAAGTGGTACGTGTCAAAGTAACATCCGCATGAATGCCCCCAGCAGAACATTGCCCAGAGGATCACACTTCCTCCATCAGCTTGCCTTCTTCCCATAGTGCATCCTGGTGCCATCTCTTCCCCAGGTAAATGACGCACACGCACCCAGCCGTCCACATGATGTAACAGAAAATGTGACTCATCAGACCAGGCCACCTTCTTCCATTGCTCCCTGGTCCAGTTCTGATGCTCACGTGCCCATTCAGCAGTGGACAGGGGTCAGCATGGGCACTCTGACCGGTCAGCGGCTATGCAGCCTCATATGCAGGAGTCTGTCTGTTCTAACTCCTTCCCATCATAGCCAACATTTACATTTTCACCAATTTGTGCTACAACAGCTCCCCTGTGAGGCTGGGCCAGACCGGCTAGCCTTCGCTCCGCACGTACATCAATCAGCCTTAGGCACCCATGGCTCCGTTTCTGGTTCACCGTTTGGCCATCCTTGGATCACTTTTGGTAGGTACTGATTACTGGGAAACACATTACAAGACCTGCCGTTTTGGAGATGCTCTGACCCAGTCATCTATCCGTCGTAGTGTGGCCCAAGAAAAACTCGCTCAGATCCTTACACTTGCCCATTTCTCCTGCTTCCAACACATCATCTTCAAGAGCTGACTGTTCAGTTATCTTATATACAATGCCAGTGGTTTTAATGTTATGGCTGATTGGTGTAAGCTGACGATGAAATGTAGTGAATTTTGACAGTGGAAAACCAGCCACTTCAATAAGTAAGGAGAGAATAGCAGTGCTAACGGTTTCAGAAAAGTAGCTTTTAGCAAAGAAAAGATGCGTTCCATTTATCAAAAGAGCGGTTCAATAAGCACAAAGAGTCTTCATGACTAGATGGTGATAAAAAGCACAAATCATCTTAAAAATCTCTTTGAGATGTCACATTGGTAAAGCAGTGGAGATATTTCCCAGCATCTTTCTGACAAGGCTGTCACAGTCAAACCAGTTTGTGTAGCTAAACTTCTCTCGAGTACCGAGAGCTTGTCTTGTTCGTGACAGTTTTCCTGCTAGTGATTTTTCACCCACAGTCCTTTGCCTGTTCCTGCATTCTGCTGCTCCACAAAAATCTCCTGCTGTTGTGCTATTTCTTCCTTTAGCCATTCTGTTTATTTGTCCTAGCCTACATTTATAACACTAACAATTAGCAATGCACTGCTTGAATTTCCCTTGTCCGCACGCAATTGCTGATTTTTTTTTTTAAAGCCCGATCTGCCCATATTGATCCTGGCCAATACAATTTTCTAAGTTTAATAACAATTATCAGACTAAATTATTAACAATTTAATTATGTTACCCTTCTGCAAGCAAAATATCTATAATAACCTTTTCAAATAAAAATGGTTCCACAAGTGTCAAATTAAATCAGTTGTGCCAAATGTTACTGGTGTATCTCTTCCACAGGCTATTTTTTTTATTCACGTCTTGCACACTGCAAATTTAATGTCTTCATCCCACAATGTAAAGAACCTCCAAATAACAGACATTTCCCATAATTATTTTATCCCGCAATATTATTGGGAGGACGGAAGGTGAGGGGCGGAGGAGACGACTGTAGATGGAAGTAGGGGTGGGCGATATGGCCGGGGGCCATATTACGATGCTTTTGGTTATAATCACGATCCACAATACAGATTATTTTTTGGAAAGTTTGCATCATTGTTAATTAACCATTTAAAACCACAGCCAGTCTGTCCTTACAGGAAACATTGCTTCTTAGAAATTGGAATGTTCTTGCATTCCTTAATTTTCTTGCTCATGTCCCAAAATTTCTGCCTGTGAGAACCAGCTGACATGGGACTCAGAGAAACTGATTTGCTGTAATTATTCCCTTTTAACATCCTGATTGAACTCACTCCCCAACCCCGACCAAGATAAGTGGTTCGAAGATGAATAGGTGGAATGGACAGATAAATGACTCAATTATTTAAACAGTTCAGTTTTCTTTTTGAACTTGCTATTAAAATAATCATGCTTAATTATTTTCACTTCGTTATTGTACATTCTGTTTTTTTCTGTTTAAATTTTCATTTGATGAGGAATGAAATAAATATAAAATAGATGTAAAAAGCAGTTGTCAACAATTTTAATTTATTCTTTCACCAAATTTCATCAGCACCAGTAGGACTGTAAAAGAAAAGAAAATTTGATGAAAAGTAAAATGGTGGAATATCTGAAAATCGGCAAATGAATAAACAAAAATCAGTTGAGCTGCTGGGAAAAGTAATTGAACAGCTCCCTTTCATTTGCCTTTCTGGTGGAGGGGAACTGAGGCAAGATTGCCCTGAGTTACAAACTGCACTTAACTGCTATGCTTTCGTGTGCCTCATACAGAAATAAATAAGATCAATTGCAATTCAGTCAATCATAGTTCCTGTGGTTGTATGCAGGTCACTTCTTCCAATTTATCAGTGCTTACAACAGTTGAGATCCACCTGTGTGGTTAGGTTTTTGTCCCCATCACATAAATATGCAGTTCTCTATCTTTACAAAAATCAAATGTGTAGGTTCACCCTACAATTCTGACCGCAGTCCAAATGTGCTCAGACTCAATTACCGATTATTACTGACATTCTGAAAATCCATTACCTGAAAAAGATGCCATTTTATTACTATTAACACCAGATGCTCTTCATCAATCACACGTCTTCCCTGTCTGGCCAGGTTACCATTTCTATCGTTCACAATTATGAGCCATTAAGCGATTTTCAGTTTCACCACAACCGCAGCCACATGAGCGTCACATAAATGTAAACTTCCATTGTCTGGATTGTTCTTTCCGATTACTGCTCACCACAAACCAGAATTATCATTTGGTGTAACCCGAAGCTGTCAAGGCAATAAGCAGGAAAAGCTACTTCATTAGTACAGTGCTGTCTGTCTTCCTAATGAATGCATCCATGTTATCTCCTCTGCCCTCAATTTCTCGCCTTTCAGATGGTGTATATTGTGTGCTGCACTTCACATGAGGCACTTACAAAGTCAGAGATTATTTTAGAAAGCACATGTACACGGTGCCTGCGTGTGCCCTGGATAATATGTGTGTTTGCTTCCATTTCCTGCACTGCATCGATTAATTATGCCTTCTACACTCTTCAGTACCATACCAATACAGACCATCTGGAAGGAAACAGATTGCGTCTATTGACAAGATCTATCTGCAATGGACAGAATTCAGTCTTCTTCCCATTTTCACACTTAAACACGTTATTACTCTTCTGCTGGCATTCGACAGCTCAGCACATATTCCCATTTTTTTGTTTTACATGAGAAATAGACTCCAGAAATGGCACTGTATGCCCTATTCACAGCATTTAGCACAGATGAGGCAAGATTTATCCCACGCTGTTGCAGGGCTCAATGGGACGCTCCTGTGAGGTGAGAAATGAAAATTCCCAACAGAACAAAGCTCTTGTGCAACAGATTGTTTTTTTTGTTTTTTTTATCCTTGGAGGGCATCTCTGATCAAGAAAGAAATAATTAGCAAGATCAGGGTTGCAAAAAAGACAATATTCCCTCACAGTCTTTTTTTTCCTTTCAGCTGAATTCATATCCAGTCTAATTTCCTAAAGACTGCCAAGTCATCACAAAAAACTAGATACTGTTGGAACAACGTTTTCCACGGACAGCCTCATCACTCTATCTCCCCCCCATCTAATCCCTACTCCTCCCACTCCGCTAACCTCTCTCTCTAGCCCTCCCTATCCTAGGCTTGGGTTTTCTGTCCATACATTATACCACGGTATATGGTATTTAAACAGTATTTTCTCGTATTTTGAAATCTTGGTGAGGGGGGTGTTCGCCGAAAGAAAATAACCACAGTACACTGAAAATATTATTGTAATACTGCCCTACACACTCTGCCCACCTCTTCAAAATATCCTTATTAAAAGCTCAACTTTGACTCACCAGATCTGCACCTGCAGCTGTTCTTTCAGGTGCCACCACTGAGTAGAGATAAGACACGATTAACTTCCAGCACAATAAAATTTGCTGTATGTGAGTGGGGGAGGGGGGTGAATTTCACTGAGTTGCCCATGATGAATTGGATCAGACTCTTACCTTAACATCACAGAGGTCAGCCATAGAGACTGTGGAGACTGTGATTGAGGGCAACGCGTGACCGTGCATACCACTTGAAAATTGAAACAATGTTGATGTTATCTGAGACAGCGTGTCTCGTTCATTTATTGGCCAGGGGAAATGTAGCAGGTAGTCAGATCAGCGGTCAGACCAAATATTGTATTTAAACACCTTTACTAAACCCTCTGATCAGACTAAAAAAGACATGTACAGCAGTTTAGAGTAAAGGTTGTCTGAAAATCTGGAAGTATCAGCATTTATATGATTCCTCACTACATGGTTATAAAGACTCTGAGATGGGTGCAAACTGTTTTTTTAAAGCATATTTCAGAAAATCATCTCACCGTCCCTCCCAATTATTTGGTACCCCCCACTGACCTGCTATATGATCCTGTGAAGTTTGAAAAGATCCATGGGATACTTTTAGATTTACTGTGTTCACAAGATCAAGTGTCTCTTGCAGCTACCATTTCTTTCTTTGCTGCCAGCTACCACTGCTGCTCTAATTTTGTGGAGATTTGTCTCAAAATGACCATACGGCCAGTACTTTTTATTTATCATGTTTCAGATATTCCTCCAAATAATGTATTTGCAAAGTCAGAAAAACATCCGTCAAATACTTTTGGAGTTATTGTGCTACTGGTCTGAAAACCATATGTATTCCCTATCTGGAGAATGCAATTAATAAAATCTGTTGTTGCCTCACACCTCCAAGGTCCTCCACTCTGAGCAGAATTTGCATCTCTCATTGCATAAATTTTCTCGGAAGATGCTAATTAGCATCTGTCAGAGATGGATAGTTTAGGTCAGGAAAGCAACATTCCAGACCAAGAATTTGTTTCAACCAACCAGTTAAGTATTAAGAGTCATAGTCACAGAGTACTCAACTGGTTGGTTGCAACAAAATCTTGGTCTGGATTTATACTTTCTGGACCTGAACTATCCACCTCTGGCATCTCTAAATTGATCACAAAATGTGTGTTGCTCTGCAATGGAACTGGACTCATACTGAAGGAGGGTCCATGTTCTCCCATTAGCAAGAAAAGTCGTGCAAAGGTGTATGGGTGGATTCCTAAATTACTATCGGGGTTAATGTATTTACTGTATCTATTTGTCACTTATGTGTTAGTGAGTAGAATTTAATGTAGATTTAAGAATTCCTCAGTTGTTATTATGTGAAAACATGTTGTAGTGTATGTATAGGAGGCCCCTGTGGTACAAAAATTAACTTAAGGTTTCAGTTTCATTTAGTTCAGTCAAACTAATGATTGCGCAAATCACTGCATCTTTCAGACCAGAACATAAATGCCGTATTGCAATGCAAAAGCAAAATCGGGTCTCTTCCAAGAGCAACCCTTCCCCAGAAATGTTCTCCTACCAGACCCACCTGCCTTTATAGATACAGACACCTCTTCAGAGGTAAGGAACGCAGCACAGAGATAACAGATCACCACCAGCCTTATCAACTCATATGGTTTGTTAAAATGCTGCACGCAAATATTTTACAATCTGAAACAGCAAAACAAAAACAACACAACCGCAATACTTCTCACTGCTTTGGGTATAAAGGAAACCAATGGAAATTAATAATGATAATAATAATTATTATTTTATATGAAAATGAGTAGAATGTAGGAGTGTCTGGACATGCAAATGGTCATGCTATTAGACCAATCCAGTACATTTCTGCATAGTTTCATATTGCATTCCCGGTACTGGCTGCTCTCATAACATGATCATTTAAAAAAAAAAAATACAAATGCTACATTTGGGCTATTTAGTTCGTTGTAAGCATGCAGTGAGAATTAAGAATACGCTGTATCAGCTTATTGCATAATATGGTAATAATAATAATAATAATAATAATAATTATTATTATTATTATTACAAAGCTTGGCCAGGAGGAAAAAAATATGTGTTTCTGCAACCTTATCAAATGATTTGTCACACAGAAAGTAAATGACCCAGAACAGACCCTTTCTCTTATACTGTGTGTCCAATTTACCCAGGTGTCATCCGCCATCTTCCCCGCTTCTAGAAAAGGCCAGGAAAGCCGAGATTTGTTCCTTTAAGAAATAACAAACAACCACTGACCTTTTATCCCCACAAGACATGGGCTGGGATCGATACACAGGTTTGGGGAGAGACATCGCAGGTCGGGGAGCCAGAGGAGCTGTGTGTATGGAGGCCAATTTCCCTGACAGCCTCACAAAAAGATTGCTGTCCATTATTCGCAGTTTCAGTAATGTAATTCAAGGAAGCAGACGGTCATTTCAAAGAACACTGCCTGTCTGCAGGATTATTCTTGCTTTTGAATGTAAGCAGTAGTATTCAAGGGGGTGATTCAAAGTAAAGACAAAGGTTACATGTATTATTCTTTGGGGAAACACAGGGGAAGGATATTCTGGAGCCACAAGGCCTTAGGTCCTTGAAAGTAGGCTGTTACTGTTTTTAAATGTAAACAAAGGTGAAACAGACAGCTGATGAAAGTAATACAAAATACACCATAACTGCATCATTGGCATACTTTTAAGAATACTTTAAATACTATTACAAAAAGCATACTTAAAAAAAGGATGCATGCAAATCGGTTCACTTCGATTTGGAAAAGAATGACGCATGAAAGAATGTCCTTGGTACATGGAAGAATATCATGGACAAGGAAGCAAATTATGTGACACGAGGATTAGGTGGATGATGCCTGCTTTGGACGGAAAGGTTTTTCATTCTTGGTGGACAGGAACGGGAGTAACAAAATAGCAGCTAACGCAAACAAAACGGACGGGATTTTGCTGAGAACAAATACAGAAACAAAGAAAAAGCATGGACAAACATGCGGATGCACACGCAGATTAGGTACCTATATCTATGTGGGGACGGTCCATTCATGCCTAAGGGAATAACCCTAATCACAAGAATGAACCAAACAAAATACAAGACATTGTTAGTTTTTTGATTGCAATCACAGATTTTTATAAAATTAAGTTTTCCTTTGTTGGGACCATACAGTATTGGGTTTTTATTACATTGTGGGCACATTTATATATACAAAATATACAAAGCCATACACACACACACACACACTCTAAGTTAACAGCAACAAAGGTAAGTAACCAAATTATCTTTGCTACTCACTGCTACGGAATTGAGAGGAAATTGAGGGGTTTTGAGGACATATTGTACTGGTGGATTGGAATCATTCAGAAAGCTTGGCAGGTGCCTTCGTAGGACAGTTACCATGGTATTGGCTGACACGAAGAGAAAATCGTCAGTTAGGAATGCAATGGCTTTCTGGACTGGTTCCCACTAAAATGGTGACCAGAAAAGGACACCAACAAGTGATGAAACATGTCTGGCAGAAGATTTACAGATGGTGGGCGGAAGCTTTACAGATGGTGGGCAATCATCCAAAGAGAACCGTATGAAATCTCGCACGGAGCTGTACCGTCGTACGCGCTCAAAAAGAGAGCTGCAGTTACCCTCAAACTGGACCTGGAAAAAAAACCTGGAGACAGAACATTCAGGGTCTGCCTGAATATACCGGGATCTCGATATCCACAACTGCAGAACGGTTACGTGGATAATCAGTAGATGTATCATTTCATTCAATGACAAAATGAAACCGTCTGTTCACACCGGCCCCTCCCATCTGATATCTTGCTATTAAGAATAAGGCCAGAAGGCATTTCCACCTGAAGACAGGCAGCCCCAGCTACCTTTGGCACAAATTAATTACTCTGACAACAAACAAACCTCTGTGACTAAATGAATCAATGTTAATTTCTTTTAATGTACAATGTATATTGTTTATTAACTTTCAACTTCATTTAAATAACAATTAGCCTGCATAAATATATATCCAAGATTATGCTGGTCTCTTAATAAGGTTTATTAATGAAAGCCAATTTTCAGAGCCATTCAACATCCAACCTAATGTAACTGTACAGTTATTCTCCATCAGTATAAATGGAAAAAATGCAAGTATTACTTAAGGGCAACAGAGAGATATTGATGCAATCAGACAACCTCTTTCTTCTCTTTCTAGTCCGGAATGTTTATTGAGGAAGCAATTAGATCTGCCAGTGTCTAACGACTTAATATAATATTATTCAGCCATAATAACTTTACATCAGCAAGCAATGAAAAGAGCATATGCAGGCAACGGTTTAATTAAGGGGTCACACAGAAACTCTCAATTGGTTACTTTTGTTCTTCATTATGAATTACAGGCCATTAGTTCAGAAACGAAGTTCTGAGCTTTGAAAAGGTTAAATTCATTCCATCTGGTGGATTAAAATGACAAAAGCATAGCTGTAATCCCTAAACCAAAGGGGCTGGAAAGAACTGCTGTTGTACGTATTGTAAAATGGATGGGTATTTTATGAATGACAAAAGTGATACATTCCTTGAGAAAATACAACTGCCCTTCATAAACTCCGGCAGAGACCACAGAGGAGACGTCACAGACAGGAAGGCCGCAGTCCATCAGTGCCACTTCATTTTCACTTTGGTTTGACAAAGCCGTGCACAGAGAATCATACTATTACCAGCTTCATATCCACCTTTTCTGGCAAATGTTTCATTAGGACGCACAAGAGCACCGTTCAGTTTACAGTTTATGTAATTCGACGGACTGAATACTAAAACATGTTTTGATACATATATGTATACATATGTGACAAATGCAAACTAGCAATTTTTTATTATATTGTAACAAGATACGAAATATAATGTACGACATAAACCTTGTATCAACTATAGTTTTAATCGTTAATTAATTCATTAATTAATTATGATTTACATTATTATATCTATGAAACAGCAAAATAAGTTAAAAAATTTAAACAAATTATGCTGGTTGTCTGAAGAGAAATATTGTTTTATTATGTAAACATATTGTTTTATTATTTCTTTTTCAAATGATCTTGTTTTGGAATTTTATAGTACAGATTTTCATTTAGACTGTAGTTATGCTTTCGCAGATGTTGAAATACCGGCTTGAAAATAGTGAACATATGGCAAGGAAAATGAGTCAAAGTCAGAAACCATTAGTAGCAGAACCCATCTCTATTGTGACAGTCAGATGGAAAAGGAATGCCTAGATTGAACAGATTCACGCCTTTTTAAAAAATTTTAAAATAATTTGCCCACCCGAATAAAGCCCTGCTTCCCAACGGAAGGATTGCCTACTTCACCAAATGAATGAAGACCAGCAAAACGGAGACAGCGTTTAGAGATAGGCTTGGATTGTGTTTGGTAGAATGATATAAAATATAACGTCAGATGATCCCATAACCATCGCTTTAACTAAATTAATGCTCAACTAGATAGGGTCTGGGGAGATGTGATTGTGATATTGTGATATTTAGAAAACTAAAATTATAGTAACATAGAAGTTGGTCTTACTTACAAATACAGTCTGTGAAATACGTTGCCACACATTGTGCCAACAGACACAAGGCATCGCTGACAAATCACTAGCTTTTGCTCAATATCGTATCAATATATTGATGGTTTCAGCCTAGCTGACTGATTTGGCAACAAGACGTGCATAACATGCACTGTTGATATTACCATCGCACACACACATCACACATGCAGCACGGTGGCACAGCGGACAGCACCATCGCCATGCACCACTCATATCACTCCACACCACTGCTCTGTGTGTGTGTGGAGTTTGCATGTCCCCCCCGATGTGTGCATGGCTTTGCCAGATCCTCTGGATTTCTCTTACCAACCAAAAACAAGCGACATACGTGATGTGAGTGTTGAATTGACCGTATGTGTGAGTGAGTCTGCGCGCTGAGATGCGGTGACGCGTTGCAGGGTTTATATACAATATCAAATAAAGACAAACTACATTTACAGAAAAATATCTTAAAATACATTTTCTCTTTGTTATTATGAAACAGAGTCTGGAACACTAGAAGGGTCTGAATACTTTCTGACTAACTATGCACAATTGCACATACAAGTTTTATGTCACAAACTAGACCTTTCTGAGAAACTCAGTCCATCAGTGTCTTCATTTACATGTAAATTCACTTTCTATGCCAGTGTCTTGAATGTTGAGGAAAACTATGGGAAAAAAATGTAAATTTAATCCCAGTGGAATTTAGAAAAGCCTGGGGCAACTGTGTATTATTGGAGAATTGTTTAAAAACCCAGCAACTGCTGTGTTTCGCTGAAATAAGCAGCGGGTAAGTCAACCAATCAGGACTGAGATGGACGAAAAAATACTTTAAAATGCCTGGAGTATTATACCTGTTGTGAAACCCATAAATATGAAAGTCCAAAAATGATGACAGTGAGTAAAAATGAGTCTACAATCAATATCATTAACATATATTCGGTCAATTGTTCAAATCTAGAGAAAGTTAAATGCTAAACAGATAATTAGAGAAAGTTCTGGTCTCTCACTGACAGGTTATTTCTAGCTAATAACCAATTTTATGGTTAATTTGGGGCCAAGGGAAGATTATTACAGGGCAATGAACCTGCAGATTGTGTCGATTTCCAGAAGGTCCAGGAGCTTGAGGCTGCCTCAGCATGAGTCTGGACACTTAGCTTTGCTCGCCGTGACACATGCACTACTGGCAGGAACTGGCAAATGTTTATTTCCTTGGTTTTCAGGGGCTGGGCCTTGATTTATGACGTGGCATCAACTACGTATGGAGTGAAATTATACAGCGCTGGAGGACATGCAAACAAGCCTTCCGAACAGTGCTGTTTTAGACAAGAGTGGGATCTGTGCAAATGGAAAAACGGGAGGAAAATGCATTACCTTCAGTGCCTCAAATCTAATTTCATCCTGAAAATGAGACCCAGAACTAATAAACAAAGCAAGAGGGTGAATGCTCTAAGGTTTAATTACTGAGCAGTTTGCCAGAGAACATCAAATCAACATTTTCTGCTTAACTGCCAATGTCCAGTACTGGAGTGTAGAGAGAATAAGACCAGATTAAAGTGCAGCAATTTCTGCTATAATGTGACACATGAAAATTACAGAGCTTATCAAGAAAATAGGGTTGGGGCAGTACTGAAAGTCCAGTCGAACCATTAACGATTTATTCCATTTAAAATATTTTTTAAGATCAAGGTTTTCTCTGAAATTTCACCAGTATGCTGCTTAGACACTTTCCTGTTACCCCTTTTTATTCATACAGTCCATTTTGTAAACAATTAGCGCTTAGAAAACAAAGCACAAAAACGAACTGACTTGAGTATCAGGTGCATTCCCCTGTGAAATTCTGTATTCAGACCTTTTATGCCATAAAGAAAAATGTAAAAGCGACGAGAATGAGACTGCATATGAGCCAAAGCATGAATTTCATTCTACAGACATAACTGCCCTATACAGTGGAGCACAGCAAAACTGCATGTAAGCCGACAAGATATTATTCCCCTTTTTACTTATATGGCGTATGAGTAAATGTAAGCTGCAACCACATTACAGCAGAGCAGACTGTACAGTATGCGGCAAGCGCTCCCATCCACACTTCTGCGTTTTGCATTCATGCTGGAAATCTAACAAGGACGATACCACACAGCAACAACAAATCATTAAATTAGATAATCTCAAGCTGCTAAATGAATAAATCCAAATATTACTTTAAAATGTTAGTATATTAAAATGTGTATATTTCCACCTGGGCATGAAAGGAGAACAATGAATCATTTGGTGACAAACTCTGTGTACCCCAGCTGGAATTGTGTCAAAGGTGTTATTCTCTGCTAAGTACACGTGTCTGATAGAACAATTATGAGCTGTTTGATTAGAAGCAGCGCTGAAGATGTCGGTGTTTCTGACTGCCCCGCTCACACCCTTTATGCATGTCTCATTATAAAAAAGAACATATTTGATGTATTTTCAGTTCCATATAATGAATAGATAATCATATAGAATCATTCAGAAGACTATAGAGCTGTATTACATGAACAGGGTGTTTGGCGTCTTTTTATCAATTCAAACTGATCTGCAAACTGGTGTCTTTCAAAACTGACACGTTGTATCCAACAGGGGTATGTTCCCAAAAGCACAGCTGCGAACAATGTTAATAAACCATGCAACTAAACAGTTCCAACTATGTAAGTTCCAATGGGAGCTTTTGGAAAACAGACCACTGACAGGTACTTGTCCGAAAAACCAGAAGAGCTGTACTAAATATTTTGATTCACGTTCAAAATTTCACAGCTTATTTTATAACCTATACAACATATTACTGTATTTCATGATTCATTCATAGTGTAGAGGACTGTTGGACACTGGGTTACAGAATGGCATCTACCTACTAATCCCCTGCTGCAGGACAAAGGAATTAAACAGATTACAATGAGAAAACAAAATAGGGACACGGCTGTTTTAAGAACAGCAAGTTCAACAAGTAACAAAAGCTAAACATACACATTAAATCCTTAGAGAATCCTTCTTCTTGTCCTTGCTCATTTTTCTTTTTTAACACGCCCATTCCTCCTCCCTCTGCCTAACTGACCCCCTCATATAACTCTAACGAGACATTGAGGCTAACGAGGGTTAGCTGAGTTTCATTACCTGCAGACTCCGGGCTACTGATCACTTGCCACAGCAATATATAAGATCACTCAAGGTCCACCTTAGACCATTAGTCTGCCTCCTGCAGGTTCATAGTGGACAGAAGAGATAGTTAAAGAAGACAAAGAAGTACAATGTGAGCGAAAGTTCCAGGAGGTCAAACACATTACTATAAAATAAACAGAGAGGTGGGATTTATGTCAGCTATGTGACCTCTGGGGAAGAGACCCACTGTCCCCCGTCTTATAAAATATATATTTATGTCTCAGTGTACTTGTGGGTTTTTTTGTAAGACATTCTATTAATTACTCCTCATATTTAATTCTCATAATTATTGTTTTTCAGGTGCCTTAATCTTGCTTAATATGATTCTGCATATTTTCCCCATTTCGTTCTGAAATGCATGCACAATCTCAAAAGCTGCAGCTTTAGATTAAAGATAACATATATAACATATATATAGATTAAAGATAACATATATAACCTATATAAGCGTTTTCCTGCTTCATGCCATGTCATCATGCCTTGCTAATATATTTCACTCATTCATATTAGTATACATGATTCTATTAAATGAAACCTTAAAGTTTGAAGCACAAAAGTCAACTTTACTTTGAAGCTCGTGATATTTTTGTGTCAAGAAACAAAGTGCACAAACAAATTGTTTAGCTTCAAACACAGAACAGCTTATGGCAGATTATCCACTAAGGGGGGTGAATTTAATAAGAACAGAAGGACAACAAATGTGCTTCTGTGATTAAAAGCACACACACATACACACACACACACCCCAACGGATGTGCTCCGTTAAGCGAGTGATTTACTAAAGGTGATTATATAAAGAACACAAACTGCTAATGAAATGAACTTGGTTATAAAGATCAATTTTGTGTAATTGTGCGAGCATGGACAATATCAAGTGTCAGACTGCTACTGTCTAGTTTTATATAGATCTACATCTCCACCTCTGTCTCGTCCAGCAATCCATAATCAGAGCTGGCTTACAACACATGTAGAACGTGATGATTATTTCAGCAATATACAGTTGAGTGGCCACATAGGATTCTGCATTTTTTGGGGAAGACGCAGAATTAAAGTGTTAATATACTATAAAAATTTAGTAAATTAATTTACTATAAAAAGTAAATATTCCCTGTGATGAACTGGCACCTGAGTATACTCCAGCTTACTGCCCTGACTAGAATTATGTGATTAGAAGACGGATATTTAGAGGGAAGAATGAGTTTTTGTTCAAATGTTTAAAAACCTTACATCTTCAGTGAACAATGCTTACATTTAGAGACCATGAATTGTTTGACCGTACCACATTCTCCTTACATAAAATCTGTCTTTCACCACACATGCATGTTCCATGCCCTGACATTAACTGCACTGATAATTCACCGTTATATGTTCCATGCATTTACTTATTGCCTTTGCATTTTATCGGTGCTCCCTGGAATTCCCCTTGCTCACTAAAGTCTTGCAAGAGGAGAAGTGCCCATGTTCAGCACTTATACATGTTATACATTTATATTACAAAATGGATCAAAAGCCCAAAATTCAAGGCGGTGTTTTAGTTAATAGGAAACCCCTTAAAAATCTCCATATTCAATGTTAGATAATTTTATGGTATAACAACTCTTGCTCTCAAACACAAACGACTTTCACTATAGGGACCCCAGAAATGAGACAGCATGGTTACTGCTCCTAGTCCATCAGACATGCGCTGTTGACAATTTGTACCATTTTCTTGTAGGCTATGTGACATTTTTTACAATGAAGGTAACAGATATCTTTATTTACTTCATTAGACTCCCTTTCCCACTATAAATTGATAATCTGGCCAGGAAGGCCATTTCCGGATAAATAAAGAATAAAGTTTCCCCAATTTGAAAATAAAAAAAAAGTGTTTGTGCACACCACATAATGCTACTATTATAGTCATAATTTGAAAGATTTTCGGGAAGGCAAGGTTTCAAAAAAGAGTTTATTGAGGTTATATAGTGAGACTGAGTTTTTTTTCCGTTATGCGTTTTCAGCCTTCATGTGACAGAGATGGTTTTCCAGTTTATTATTCTTGGCAATAATTAAAGGTACATTATCTGAAGTAATACTGATGTGTCTCCTAGTGAACCCAGAGATGGAGATCTGCAAAAGATGCTGAACTGTAAAAGATGTGGTGGCTTGCTGGTGACGTCTACCTAAGGCTGGTAACCTGGAACACATGTCCTGAAAGCGTGGAAGTCGCTGGTAATGATGTTAGGAATGCAGCGCATGCATATGTCTGAGTCAGTAACATCCTGTGCTTTGTGATGTGTGGTCTGTGATGGATCTTATATCGGTCTATATTCCAGTTCAGGAAAACAGCCCCAAAAGCAAACCCACAGAATCAGGGAAACATACACAATCTACACTCAGAGAGCAGGAGTGACATATGAACCCATGTCTCATGACACCCCTGGTTGATACCACAAAATGCTATCTCTTATATTCTAAAGCTACAGTATTGGTGTCAGTACTTAAGTACTGGGAGTTGAAAACATGCATCAGCCCTAAGCAATCATAGCCAGCCAGTGATGGCCTAATGATTAGGGAGGCATTGTTGTGATTGGAAGGTTGCTGGTTCAAATCCCCAACCAGGAAGATACTGCTCAGTTTTCCTGAGCAAGATACCGTCCCCAGGCACTAAATAATAGCTGCCCGCTACTATGTGTCATATAGGTTAAGTGCAGAGGACACATTTCATTGTTGTGCGCTGTGGTGTGTCAACGATGACAGTTAATAACTTCACTTCAATGGAGAAATGGACCAAGGCTGAACAGTCATAGGATCACAACTGCCAGCCACCTTCACACAAGAAATTCACATGTCATGATATAGTTCTTTATCTTTCACAAAACTAGTCTCTTTATTTAGGAAAGTGAAAAGGTTGTTACTGACAAAAATGTGTGTGTTAATGCGATATATATATTAAAAAAACTACCATTAGCATAGACACCCCACAACATTTTTATATTTGAACTTCCCACAGTGTTGCACTGTTTTCTGACACCTCTAGGTCTTGGGTTCGAATCCCACCTTCGCTCTCTGTACAGTATGTGGAGTTTGCTTGTTCTCTGAGTAGGTTTCCTCCCACGGTAAAAACATGCAGTTAAGCAAACTGGTATCTCTAAATTGGTCAATATATGTATGTTCTCTGCAAAAGAGCAGTATCCTCCCCAGGGTGTACCCCAACCCTGTGCCCTGCTGCCGGGGGCGGCTTTCAGGCCCGTGACCCTGACGAGGAGGGAACTATGCTCAGCAGCCACTTTATTAAGAAGCAGGTAGCGTCTTTTTCCTCCTGAACCACTTCAAGGGTTGATGAGTTGTAGGCCTACATTCGAGGATGCCTTTCTGCGCGCCTTTGTTCCACAGAGCTGTTCTTTTTGCACTGCACTCGTGGCCTTCCTGTTAGCCTTAACAAGTCTGGTGTTTCTTCTCTGACCTCTTTCATTAACAAGGTGTTTTCAGCCACAGAATTGCTGCTGGCTGAATGTTTTTTGCTTTACCATTCTTTGTAAACACTATAGACACTGAAATGCGTGGCAAATCCCAGGAGGGAGGCTGTTTCTCAGATGCTAGAACCACCATGTCTGACACTAACAATGATGCGACATTTAAAATCTCTTCGATCATGCACCTTCGCTATTAAAATGGTTAGCCGCACAATAACTCAACCTTCAGCCCTTGTTTATGTCATCTGCGTATCCAGTTGCAGCCACACGGCTCACTATTAGTAGAAGCAGACAGTTTCTGTTAATGAGCATGTGTGCCTAATAAATCGGCCCCCAAGCAGATCCTCCTACCTGAGTTGAAGTGCCTCAAATATAAATGAGCAGCATGCACAGAGGAACGCATACAGTGAATGGTGCTTTGTAGAGACAAGGCTGGCCAAATGTCTGTGGCCATCATGCACAATGTATCCTTAAACAGAGTCCAACTGAAAAGCACAGCTTCAGAACACATTCATCTATTTAAGGTGAGAAATGTCAATAAACCTGAATCAGAATCATCTGTCCTTTAGGGACCGTTTTTACTTAGATACCAGATTTAAGTCCTCCCCCAATGATGTCATACTGGGTCATATAATATTTTATATAAATTAGTAACATTTCTATTTCACAAAAAAAAAGAAATCTTATGAAAAGAAATGTTTATTAAAGTCATCTGTCAGAATGTCAAACACAAATGCTCTCATCACTTTTTATTGAAAAATAGCTTATCAGCCTTCATGCTCCTGATCTGCTTCTGTTCAAATATTTTCATCCAATTAACTTCATGTGGTTTGATACTTGTGCTTTACTCTAAAACTTTTTACAGGTAAAACTCTTATAAAATTAGAAACTAAATTGACTCAAGAGGTACAAGTTTTACAAGGTGAAAAATAAAGCTTTAACACAATACCACCAGAAAATATATAAAAAAATAAAAAGCATTGAAAGTAACCTACATCAACCTTCTAATGAAGACCTTTGAGAAATACAATAGTGCTTAAACAGACAATATGTCTGGCATTATTTAGTTTTAGAAAGGTGAATTAATAGGTTATTCACATGTCTGAAAGAAAAGTACTTCTAGCAAATGAACTGAAAAAATCTTAACAGGAAATGGTTTGGGCGAAATAGTGAAAAGACAGAGGCTCTCTGTTTTAGAAGGAAGTTTCTCAAGCTCTCCTTGAGAAACATTTGGTTTGATGGTAGGACATTTTAAAGAAAAACAGAAGAATCTTATGTATCTAAACATAATATTCAATGTATACCTGTATAATAGATACATATAAAACATGGTGCTCTCTCCTGTGCCGAAACACTTTGTGTATTTAATATGGTTTCAATCCAACATTGAGACACAATGACAGAGCAGCCTTTTCCACCAGATAAAGGAGCAATTTGCTACCATTTTTCCTGGGGAGGCTTATCTCTGAATTCAAATAAGGTCAAAAGAGAAATGAGTCTTGCAGTTCAGTGATAAGAGCCAAACAAGAAAAACAACAAAGTTACCCCCCCCCCCCCCCAAAAAAAAACCTCAGAATATCTGTAATATGGATTCAAGATTTACTCCATAATGTCAATGCTATTAAGTTACAACATAGATGGAATAAATCGCTACACAATAATGCATAACTAAAACAGCAATAAAATGAGAAAGTGTCGGGCTTAACTTATCCGGCACAAAAGAGAATGATTTTATGCTAGGTTTGATGATAAGGAAAGCTTCTGGGAAGAGGATGACCTGAGTGAAAGTAAATGAACAATAATTATTAATTTAACTGTTAATGCCATCAAAATGTTCTTCACTTTCCATTCATCTTCTTTGCATGCTGATTTTCCCTCATCAAAAATTTGAGGATATTTTCATAAAATGTAATATTCAGTGTTCTTTGGTCCTATTCAATGGCACATATCAAATGATGAGACTTCCTGTGAATTCCAAAATCAATAGTGCATATTTAAATAAATAAATAAACCGTCTTGTCAATTATAATTGAGGCGTACAGAGAAAATGACTGAACGGTCTGTGAGACCACGAGCCCCCGGGGATAAAGGAGCAGAATAATGATTTCTCAGTGTAAGGTAAGTGACCTGCTGGGCAACTGGAGACACACTGGGTCTATCGGGGGCCCTGGCGGGCCGGCAGTTACGGCTCCTCTGTGCCTCATACAGACACAAGAGAAGACCAAAAGGAAATCCAGCGACCGCATTGATTTTCTGCAGGTTGTCGATAATATACTGCTTTTGTACTCAGGCAGTGTGTGCCTTTAATTGGGAACCATATTTGGTACTTGCCTCTGTTAATCATGTTAATCATAGCAGGTTACGGTCCATTCCATCGACAGCGTGACTAAAAGTCACTCCTGCACCGTGCCATGTGTCTTTAATAGGGATCGCGGCAGCTGTGCAAGGTGTAGAAGTTATTTTCAAAACAGCCGACTCACACCCAGGAATTACATCCCGGAGGGAGAATGTGCTCAGAATTATGCCTTTCTTTGCCTTCCCCTCTGATATTACTAAGACATCGTTACAGTGTGCTACCCTATAGAAAGAAGGGGAAATGGCATCAGGGGGATTGTTATGTATAGACAGGAGTCCTAAAGAACAAAACAGATATCTAAAATGGCCATTTTCAATCCCTGAGAGCAAATGCGCAAATGATTCTCATATTTTAACTATGAACCGTACTAGTAAGCAGAATGAATTACTCTGGACATAAACAGGAGCCTGTAAGATCCCCTCAGGCCGGACATGTCTGCAGCATAATTTCAACACTAGCTTCTTAAAATATACAATTAATTCAAATTGCGTCTGGTCACGGATAGCCTAGTTTCTTTGCATATCAGATGATAGCTGATATGCCATTTGCCTAAAATGCAACTGAACTCTGTCTGAACCTTCCTTCTCAGTCATAGCTGCATTTCTGTCCTTCCTGAATTGGCATGTCAAAAATCACAGGGAACCACTGTACTGTTATTTACACTGGATCATCCAGTGGCACTGGAGAAAGGCAAGGCTTCATACTTAAACAATCATGGTTGATTTTTAGCAAAAATATATATGCATTAGATCTTGCTCATGAAAAGCTGTAGCAATGGATGAAAACCAACATACTGTATACAAAGTACTTTATCAGGAGAATTCAGGAAGATCCAAAACAGCCTCTCTTGCTGTAATCACTTACGATAAACATTATGAAATGTTTGAAACCATGTCATGAAAATTTGAGTGCTTATAATGCTTACAGCATTTTGCAATGTTAAAGTCCCGAGCACCAGATCTTCTTGCTAATGTGTCTTAATGATATCCTAGGAAACGTGTTACCTTTTATTTTGTCCCTGTAGCTGAGGCCATAATAATATCAGCAACAGACAAACAGGAGTACATGGAACCTTTAGAACTAACTGTGCCCCAGATGGACCAGCTAGTGCTATAATGTTTGCATGCTAGGCTCTTTTTCAAAAGAGGAATATATGAATATATGAATACATTCCAGATTTTTAATACAAGGATGCAGCTGTTGTTTTTATGGACAAGAAAAAAACCACTGTTACAAGAAAAGGATTAAACCTGTTGTGTGCATATGCATGTAACCTCTCAGGTAAATCTAATTTGATATCATTCATTGCCTAATTTACTCCTATTAGATACATTCTCTTTGTGTAGACAAAATCATCCAGTCACACACGTCATATTGCATGTGCGGAGATGTAATCAATTTGCCTTCCCTCACAAGTGGATAAGATGCAAATTTAATCATTATGATAATTTAACACGAGACAGGCAGCTTTATACTATGTAGGGCAAAAAAACCTACTAACAGCCGTCACTGTACGGGAATTCTGTGACAAACCATAGAATAAGCATAGCCTTAAATCTTGCCCATGACTGAACATATATTCAATTCCAAAAAGTGCATAGAGAACAACGGTTGGATTAGCATTTAATGTACCCAAATCTGCAAAAACAGATACTTGTAGTTTATAAGGCTGAACAGTCATACAAGATTACAAACAGTTTCAAAACTGAGAATTGGGAGCTATTAAGAAAATATTATACATGCATGCATGTATGTATGCATATGTGGATGGATGGATGGATAATTCTCTTTATTTTTCTGCTGATAGTATTTTTAAAGATATTCTTCACTAGTTACTGTGGTCCTGTGAAATCATTAAAACCAAAGCTCATTTTTCTCTTTGAAATACATAGACAAATATGTGGCTCTTGACCTTGTTGAATTAATTAAAATGATAAGTCGTTCTATGGTGAAACTTTATTTTGCACATTTCATTTCTCTAGACAAACAGAATTCATTCACTTTGTCATATTCAGTCATTTATAATATAAAATGTTCCTGTTTAAAATATTTGAAGTATTTAAAAACTAATTTCCCATTTAAATGCGCTTATCTGAAAAGAGAGTATATCTGATAAAATCAACTACACAGGGCTTCATAAAAAAAAGAAAACTTTCTGCATTAACCGCACTGTAGGGGGTAGTTGTGTCTGGTTGATCTATTACTGTTGAGAGTAACATATTGTGGTGCATTGTACCATGATACGTATTGTTGTTGTGCATCTATTACAATGTATCACAGGATGATACTCAAATTTAACAGGCTGCTATCATGCCTAACAAATCCTTACTGACCAGTCCATACGTTTATAGAATTTCAAATTAATATGTTACACATTCAGTTCTTTTCAATTCAGTTTATTTTCCACAACAAAGTCGCTTTACGTGTTGTGATACATTACAACATCATTAAGACAGAATAATACAAAAACAGAGAAAAGGAAACACAAAGTGATTATTTAAGTATGGGAGAAAAAAACTCCTGACTTTAGATGAATCAGAACAGATAGCATTCATTATTCTATAGGACAGAAATAAATGTATCAAATTGTGCATATTGATGTGTTTTGATGTACAGAATGAGGGGGTGGCTACAATGAACTATATGGTAAATGACAGCTAGCTAATTTGAGTCACAGGGAGAGGTTTCCACTTGGCCTGCACACTGCTCATCTTGTTCTCAATCTCCAGAATAACAACTCTTAAGAGTCAGGGACTGACATAAGGGAAGAGGACAGGCATGCTAATGTATCATTTATTCGCTGCCCTGCCCATGATCTCCTCCATCTGAAATATGAAAAAGTAACTGTGATGAAAATCCTATTGATCGCCATCACTTCCTTTTAAAAAATATGACATTCTTCTTTCCGTAGAAAAACACTTCAGTACAGTCAAGATGGTGGAATAGTAAGTAGCTACCATTATTTGGGACTTTCAGGAATCCTCAACAGGCCATTACATAGTACTATTGTAAGACAACGGGCACTAATGTATGTTCCTTAAATACTGAAATCATTTCCATAACTAATGTAAACATGACTGGCATCCTTTTTTCTAATTAGACACATTGTAGGTCCTTGGTAATAATTTATATTCTAATCATAGAAAAATCCATTACACCAACACTTTGCCACAAATATCCCCAGAATAAACAATTTTATAGTTTTGAATCTGTAGCCTATTGATATTTATTGATGCTGTTAATAAGGATGCCTCATTATGTCCTTCTCTGTGAAATGAGAGCAAACAGTCCGAAGTATTTATGATGTTGTGCTTGATATTGCAAAACCTTCCCATCAAAGAGGGAAAAAAAAAACACAACAGTGTGTTCGGGAGATTAAAGAGGCATAATGCAATCTGTTGAAAGGCCATGAGAAGAAAGAGACCAACATGTCTATACAGAAAAAAAAACAAAGACTGATAAATGTCTTTGTGCCAGATTCGAGACAATGCTTTATGTCTTTATCAAAGGATCAACATCTTGAAACAATAGCAACATCTATGAGACAACAGAAGTCACTGTCGTTTTTTTTTTTCTTTTTAATTACAGATGGGCTGATGCAGGGAATGAGAGGAATCTGCAGCTACAGCTGAGTAATGGGAATTAGGGGAAATTTATCATCCAATCATTCAGCTTTGCCTCAGGGGGGTCAGGGGTCATTTTCATTATCAGCAGCTCCTCCACATTTTCATTTTGAAGACAGCACTTGGCACAATGTTTTTATTTGAAATTTGTTCCACAACAACAAGCTGAAAATAGACATTGCTTGTCATTATCTGATTTTATCTTGTATTTCGCTTCAGGAACTACAACTTCATATTTTTTTTAGCTTGTAGCTTTTTTAAGTGATGCAGGGTTGGGCGTCATAGAGGTTCCGATTAAAATCGCCATCCTAGAGCAGTGGACGCGTTGAGGAGGGAAAAGCACAGCTTACATGTCTCTCATAAAAAGAACAGCCTTTTAAAAAGACATAGCTTTAGGGGAGAAGATCCCTCCATGGAATTGTTCTCATTTTTATTTTCCAAAAAAATGAAAAATAAATCATAAATAAGAAAAATAAATCTCACAATACAAAACGGACCCTCAAAGGACTTTAAAAAGTCACTATTTATTGTTTCTTTGTCAATATTTAAGGTTAAATACTCTAAATTTAACTTAAGAGACAACAGGAGAAGTCTCAGGAACTCTTACTGTGATCTAAGAGGATGTAAAGGTTCTCCTGGGAACACTTAATGTCTTCAGGAGAATATTTTGCATTAGAGCTCACTTTGGATGCATTTTTAGGCCTTTCCACCTCCATCTTACAATCAATTAATGACATAAGAAGACTGGATATAAGAGTGTCGAAGGTATAATGCAAAAGGAAAAAGCTACATTTTTGTTTTTTAATGCCTATGTGCAGGAGAGTACAGCAACAACAAATTAGTTATCTGAGATCTTTATATGAAACATTATTCTTGACATATAATATTTCTCTTAAAATGCATACATAATGTACTATGTTACCTAATGAAGTAAATGTACTTCAACAATTAACTCAAGTAATAGGGGGGACCTGAGAACTGCAGAAATATTTAGATACAATTTTGATGCAATTATATCAAATTACAGATTTCACACATCGTTTAATAGCAGTATGTGAACAAGAGTGTTATCTTAGCTTGTTCAATATTCCACAGTAATATATTCCAATCTGCCCATTCATCGCTAACTAGAATATTGAAGCTGAGTGGGAGATGCAGAGCTGTTGTACATTATGTTCAAATCCACGACCAAGAATAAGACGCTGTTTATAAAAAGCTTAGGATTTGCATGAGTAGGAGCCTGGGCAATTTTCTGATTTACATATCGAGTTCACACGAAGTATTAATGCAGGGAAAAATCTTTTAACAGACAACCAACACTTGCCACACAGTATGTTCTCTTTGCCACAGTAAAAACAAATATGTAATGCAAATGACCAGCTACATCTGAAGACAGATGGGAGAGAACAAAATGTAGATGCCGTCCCTGTTTCGAAAAACGCTGCAATGGACTGAAACCAGCAGGAAAAGAAAAAAGCAGGATCCTGTGCAGCCGAATCTGTCTTTTGACCTCTGGGGAGCAGCATGATCCATTCTCTCTCTCAGTTCTATGCCTTATGAAGCAAGATACGGGGCCCAAACATCCACACAAAACCCAGTGAGCCTGAGAAAGAGGACAAGGCATATCCAAGCTGACATTGCCTGCCCTTGCCTCTCTCGTTTCTGTGCCCTTCGAGGCACCAATGTCGTAACACAGTCCCGTCACACTTAAACAGATGTAATTTGACACCCCTGGCACACAGCAGACTCACAAATCTTTGCACAACTGCACTTAGGCTGCTGCCCCGGAGCCAACGGTCCCTTGAGTCGGCCTCCTGGGCGCTGAAAGCTTCCCCTAAATAGATTATCACAACAACTTTGCTGAACGCCATGTAAACTACTCTTCAAGGAAATCAGACCGTCCACAGGATGTTCCCCTTCCGCCTTTACATTTCTAAAAAAAGTAATGGTCTTTAAAACAATTAAGCCATTCCAATTTCCACCACAATCTCAAATATACAGACATGGTAATGACTGAGACTGGAAATAAAGCATAACTTTGGACACTGAGGTCATTTCCTCCAATATGCTTGGAGTCCCAAATATAGGCCTACTGCAAATTAAGCTACAAATATATCATTAGCTTGGAGCTAGCATAAATGACAAATACTTTATAAAGATTCACGGTGGTTCATTTTATGTAGAGCGTTGTTTCAGGCTATATTTATTGTTGTATAAGATTATCTAGGTCAATTAGCGTTACACATCGCATAATGACATTTCAGGCAGTGATGGACCACATATATGATGGTGGTCCTGTAAGATTATACTATAATGGAGCTGAAAAACTCCCCTAGTAATGTTGTAGCCTAGGTGTGTAATATACTTTACCATCTTGATTTGTGTACATACACTCCAAGATGTCGGCACAATGATAAAACTCGCCTAGTGATGCATTTCTCAAAATGTATCCCCGTCATTAAGCGAGATATGACTGAACATGAAACAATATATTTACAGTCTGAACTGCAATGATTGTCGTGACGTAGCTGGGCATATGAAACGGGGAAGCAGGAGAAGAACACGACGGTTCAGGGAAAACGGGATTTAATGGGAATAAGGAGCTGGGACATGGAGGCAAAAACAGGCAGCACTACACAATTAGACTTCAATGACAGACCTAGGGAAACGTACTCGAACGCGGACTGAAATACACAGGACTAATCGGAAATAACATGAAACAGCTGGTAAACGCGGGGATTCCACACAAGGTTAACGAGGGGGCGTGGCACACAGGAGGATTGGACAAGCAGGGCATGACAATAATAGCTGCAAATACTCCAGTAGAAACTTCTCTGTCGGTCTATGTCACGATATTAAAGTCACCAATACGTGTCATATTTTAGCAATAATGGACTCACTACTAATGATATCTCTTTTATCAACAGAGTTTTATTTGAGCTATCTTCAGATTATACTTTTGTTTTTTCTGGTTAAGAAGGATTAAATGGGGGACAACAGCTACAAGAGCTAAGTACTGCCCTGCCCGTGTCCTTGATCTGACCTTCGATATGCCTGAATTCATGCCTCCACCCAAAAACCAAAATAAAATACTAAGCCAGCCCTAAGCCTAATGGAGCTGGGGGTAGTAAGGGATTTATTCCCCTCTTTAATCAACCTTTCTACCACTTTGCACAACTTGGATTTGCCATTAGTCAAGTTATCAGCGCTGATGGGTTGTGACAAGCAATGGCCACACTGGTCAAGATAAAGCCGCCTTCAGCTGTATTAATGTCATTGGACATGGCTCCTGCTACAAGGCATCACCTTTGTTCTATCATCTGAAAGCAGGGAACAGATAATGGGCCGAGTTGGGGGAAATGGACATGTTGAGGCCTAAGAGAGGTCTGAGTCGACTGAGCAATCCTGCCGCCATAATGCCAGCTTCACATATCAAAGACACTGCAGAACGTGACCTAAATTAGCCAGCCGCTTCCTCTTCTGCTGACAGCCGCAGGTTTTGTGCTATTGTCACATAAATTGATGTTAGGCAGGCAACATACCAGTAAGTAATCATGGGAGGATGGTACAACAATAAGGCTGTGTTAGAAAGATAGACGTCTTTGCTGTCTTTTGTTCTTTCAGCACATCATGTATCATACTACGAGATGAACAATGAGTCACAAAGTAATTAAAGAAATTGTCAACCATCTTTCATGGGGATCTGAATTCCCTGATGAAAAATATGAAATCTTTGTATCCAACATGATAGCTACTTGACACGTTAATTACATAATTATATTTTAAAACATTATTTTAGAGTCACTGAAGCAGTTATAATAAAAATTCACTCAAAACAACTGGATGTGATTCAAATTTCAATTGTATCTTTTATGTAAGCCTACAAAGGATTACACTGGCAGAGAGCAGGGAACGGCAATATGACTAACTTCTGTAAAACAACAGGAAGCACAACTGCTGATAAAAATCACCACAGGATAAATCACAAAACACAACTACTATGGGAAAGTCAATGGAAAATCCATTTTGAATAAAAGTCACAAACTAATTGAAGTCCTTTTACAGCTTATAAGTCAACATTTATTATTGGCTTTACCTTACTCCAGCTCTAGACTGAAGTCTAGCATGTTTCAATAATATATTTTGATTAATACAGTGGTATCTCAGTACTCGAACTCATTAGAACCCAGTTTGAAAAAAAACTACCTAGAACTCGATCTGAATCTCAGAAGTTGAACCATGAACGTCGACCTAAGATAACTTGTACACGTGGCACATCTCTCAGCAGAAACAAAGGATAATGCTTCAGTCTCAGCCTCGCATTCGCTGCGATAGCATCATTTGTTGGTGATAGTGCTTTTGTATTGAAAGTATCAGGTAATACACTGTACTTTATATAATTTTGGTAGCCATTGCTAACCAAAAAGTTATGCAAATGTTGCACAAATGTTACAACCTAAAAGTTTGCGATTTACGAACAAATCAATGAATACAGAGTAATAATAAAAATAAACAATGGACCGCATGTCATAGTCTAGTGTTGGCGCAGTATTGGGGCATGGCTTGGGGTAGTGTTGGGGTTCATTCTTTATCGTTTTGGAAGCCGTTAAGAAAAAAATGTTACGCACGACATACTGCTATTTTTTTTTTAACTTTACACATTGTTTGGATACATTTATTTTCTTACTTCACAAATTACTGTTTTGATAAATGTGTTTATATGCTCTTCCTGTTTTATCCTGTTCATTTTTTGTTTAAATGCTAAAAAAAAAAAAACATATTTACAGTACTGTAGGTGTAATTTTTTGGGGCCGGGAAACAATTAATTGGTTTTCCATTATTTCTTAAGGGGAAAATTCGATCAGAACTCGAACTTTTTAGGATACGAACCCGAGTTCTGAACGGATTAAGTTTGAGTTCTGAGGTACCACTGTATGTATATACATTTTGTTAGTAATAAATACAAACTGTACACAAATAAGGACCTGATGTCGTACGTGTGCCTTTTGAAACTGTTCATTGCATACATTACTGTGCAATAATTTAAAAATACTTTAAACGCAGTATGAAGAAAAAAATAATTGCCTGTTTCATCTCAAATTTCCAAATGTCTGTCCTGAAAATTGACCTGGAAAAGAAACACAATCATTCACAGGCATCACCGTCGGCTTAATGGTGCTCAAACATTCAGCTCACAAAATCAGATTTCAAAAACCTCTTTCCCATGTAAAACAAGATGGACCATCAATCAGAGTGACACTGACAGTTCTTCTGACTTTGTAGATAAAAATCAATTCTTTAAAGCAGTGACATACAGAGGGTTATTTTTGATTGTTTGCAATAATGTTGCAGTGTACTCTTCATCTGTGATTCTGAAACATTTGCTTAAGGTGCACATACATAAAAAAATACCACAGAGACATACCCATGTTTTTCAAAATTTTTATTTTCCTTTATTCCAGAGACATTTTCACCTAATGCCTGCTGGTTACCTTTAATGTGTGCTATTGATTACAGTAATAGGATTTTGATGTTAAGGCCTGCTTGTTCAAAGAACACTAATACTGGCAGAGGCAGGATCAGGGCCTTTGGGGGATCAAGGAACTGTCACCCAATGAATGAGGGAACTGTTTCCTTGTTACATGTGACTGGTTTTAAATCTCCATCTTTCTGTGAAATTCTTGAAATGAAAGAGCGGAACAAATCCCCATAAATTTCTATAAATCTGGAGACTGAATTTTTCGCTTTGAAGATAAATGAGGGACAAAGCGACTTTACAAATGATCTTCTAAAATTGCCCGGCCCTGACATATCAAACCCGCCTAGGCTCGTATGCCCCATTTTTTATTTTTTTTGCACAGAAACATCATGATCTTTTCACTCCAAAATAAACAGTGGGGCTGCATAAGGATGTGACCTTTAGCCTGCACATCATGCGAGCTGAGGACATTGATAAATCGACAGGCTGTGTAAAAGGAACCTACAGCAGGTGACACATTAATATTGGATTATCTGCTAACTAAGCTATCATGTTATATATTCTCACTGTATAGAATGAAGATTCTCTCTTAGCTGTAATACCGTAGTACTGTATTGCTGTTTCTTGCTTTTTGGCCCTTTTCAGATCTGCAGTCCCCTGTTTAGACTAAGGAATTATCTGCTACGTAACAGAGTATGCTCAAATGTACTTTTCTTTGGTTCTAAAACCATAACAGAAAATCGTTTCCTGTCTGTACATTTCCTTGAGTTCTTCCTTTTCTTTCTTTTTGTACTGGGGACAACTCCCTGTTTTTCACAGGTTTCCTCCCACAGTCCAAAGAAATGCAGTTCAGTTCAGTGGCACCTTTAAATTGTGTGAGCACTGTGTGATTCTCTGTTGTTTGGATCCTGTCCAAAGGTCACCCCTGCCTGCCTTTTCCCCCCATGCTGTCTTAGATTAGCTCCACCCCTAATTTAATTAATGTAAATTAAGGTGACAAAGCTGTACAATGGGTGAATGTTTTTGTACCCACTACTCCCGACTTCCATCAAGAAGTGTTCAAACAACATAGCAGCCGTTCTAATTGCATTGTTCATCTCATAGAGCACATAAAGTACAACTTCACAAAAGTTCTTACATCAAAGTGAAGGTGGGCTTGTTTGTATGTGTTTGTAGCAACATCCATTGATGAGTTCAATTAACCCAAAATGGTATCCTTCATGGGTCATGCCAGTAGTAAGTTTTAATGTTACTTTACTATTTCTGTAAAGGTAGACATGACACATTGTCTGTCAAGCAGAGGACACAGAAAGACCACACCAACATTTCTTTACAGAACAAAAATCATCCAGCCGATTCAGGTTTATTTGTAAATCAAACATATCATTTGCTATGAGCGTATGTTACACCAGCCTCAGAATCTGTATTAGTCCAGCGTCTGTCCTTTGTAGCCCAGTTTTCCATGAATTCTCACCATTCACTACCACTGGGTATATATTTCTTATGCAGAGCAAGGGTAGGGTAATCTATTTCTGGGTCACGATCATAAAACCTGATGTATTAGGTTGTCAACTAGGTCAAATCAACTGGCCAAATATGTGCATAAAGACGTAGAGTGGAGGGAATAAATGCAGATTAAAGTTCAAGCATGATGCCCATTAGTACATATATTTACAACAATTTCATATCAGGTTTCTGCAAAAACAGTTAACGTTTTCTCTCTATCAGTTTTGAGACTATCATGCTAACATGGGAGTCAATCAACAAAACAGTGATGCAGTTACGAAAGAATAAATGAGCCAGAATTTGATATGGACTGGAAATAAAACCCGGGATTATACTTTTACAAAACAGACACAGGAGTTATACTTGTTAAATGGCTACCCAAGGACATGCTAATCCAGTTTTAGCGCTCGGTAAATTACTGTAATTTATACTATGATACATTTATGCACCATACAAAAAAAAACTCACGTAGCACTCATACAATGCAAAATACATCTGAAAAAAACGGACCATGGCTTATGTGTGCAAAGTTGTAATTAGTCAACATTATCTATCCATCATCTAACCGCTTATCCTGGATGGGTGGCTGGATTCCGTCCATCGTAAGACGCACCTACGAATTCACGCACACACGCATTCATACACTACAAGGAAAATCATAGACACCAGTTAGCCTAACTTTGTGTTTTTAGATTATGGGAATGTCAATATGAAGACATGCAAAATCCACACAGAGAGCTTAGGAGGATCAAAAACCCTGTTGTTCTCATTTAATAAGTAATAATACTGTTATTAAAATCCGAAAGTCAGAAGTACTGAAGATGGTGAAAATGCATATTTCAGCCACCACTGCAAGGCTAGCTAAATCAATATTTAACACAGATTTTTTTGTATAGGTCATGTCCTTAAAATTTAATCAGTGTGACAATAATTTGAACATATAAAAATCTGACATCAGTAACATTTTTTAATTCTATGCCAGTGGTACATTTGTGCTAAATAGTTAGAAATCTTGTTAAAGTATAATATTTGCACATCTGACAAGAAGGGAATTTTTCTAAAACGCTAATTCCATAGAGTTGATACGATGTCGGCCTTCCCTATTTTGGAGGTCCTTTAAGTTGTATTATCCTACAATAATGCAATTCTCACTGTTTTCTTTGCATGCTGTTATGGGATAAACAGTCAAACACACCTCTGCATGCTGATTCTGTACAAGCCTGTCCAGAGTAATGCCCTCTGCAGACCAGACGGCCTTCATCTTCATTCATGTACAGCTAACTGTACAAGCTGGTATTAAATCTGCTGTATAAGAACAGAACGTACGTATATATGCAAATATTGATAAGCCTAATTTCTGTAGTAATATATTTGAAATCTTTAGTAAAAATATATACTTTGTATCTTCACATGACTTTAGAAATTACAGTACTTGGAAGATTTCACCTGTATGTGTCAGAAGTACAGAACAGCACATTTAAGTAATAAAAGCCAAAATATAATTTATTGGTGAATATTTAGAAAGAAAGCTCTATTGCTCTATTCTTCCTTTAATACAGTAATTGCATGCATTATTCTCAGTCCCAACTTTATAATACAATTGTTATGAATGTGATGGTACAAAAAATTCACAGTTCGGTACAAATCTTGGTTTTGGATTCACTATATGACGCAATTTTGGCACAGCAGGAAACACTTTTTCCAAATTATTTATTATTAAAATTACAAACATAATTAGGAACAGCTGTAAACGAAAAACAATGTGTTTGGAAATGTTTCTGAATAACAAAATCTAAGGGACGCTTATTTTCACACTGTGAAAATAAATATGCAAAATAAATAAAAGTTAAAAAATAAGACTCCGTCATAATAATAATCAAGTAAATCGTATGCTCTCTGCTGCCAGGTGTGACTGCGTATCGGTAGTGAGTCACACCCTATAGACACAGTTATTTTCAGCCTAGTCTGAATTTCCTGGCAAAACACCTTAATTGCCTCACAGAGCAGACCAATAACTTGCAGAGACTGTTTCTGTACACAAACTCGAATGATGTCGCTCAGATGAGTTAGCATGTTCCAGCAATATAGCCAAGATCGCTATATAACAGAGCCGACAGACAGTCTTAGTATCAACTACTCTCTCTCCTGTGTTTCTGTAGTTTATTAAGAAACCAAAATGTTCTCAAGCTGCTAATTATGACTGACTTTAAGTAGCTGTAATCAACTCACAGCCACAATTAGAAAAATGTTTTCTGTGTTGAATATCTACTTGTGAATTTATGTTCCAGCTGTGTCAAGAAATGTATTTATTCACTTCATTGTGCATTCCCAACCAAAAATGATGTAATTGAATGGCAAGCATACACGCACCGTTACAACCCTAACACAACAACTGATTAGGCAACAAAGTGCCACCGAAATTGAAAAGCTGTATCTTTCTCTCTTCTATGAAATATACCCAACAATTGAGGGTCAAGCTTGACCCCTGGCATCCATATCAACAACATTTATCAAGAATGTCCTGTCTTCTGTCTGGGTTTCCATGCTTTCCAACGGTATAATAGAGGTATAATCATGCCAAGCCACCAAAAACAGCCCATATCCCATACAAACTGCACCCTTACTCAAAGTCAAATAAATATCAGTAGGTGATCGGTGAAGCACTGGACACACAAACCTACACATGACTACACAGCTGTTTTGCAAGTCCTGCATTATGACCATCCTGCACCTGTCATAGCATCATATAAAACATTAGGTTCCGAAAATGTTTTATGCTCGTTGTCTTGGAGGATGGTATTTCTGGGCTGGTAGGATGCATTAAGACTTATCTGAGGACTAGTCCATTCTTAGTCCATTCAGATTATGCAGCTATTTCTGACTTGGCTATAAGCCTTCTAGGCCTGACTGTCTCCAGTTCGGCGCCAGCAGCGACAGCACTCAGCCATGAGTCCCGGGTCACAGTCAGATGGGGGTTTAAGAGCTCAAAGATTACATCCGCTGCACACCGGTCTCCAATTAAAACTACAAAAAGGTCTTCTGCTCTGACCGGAACGGTGCATGTGATGCTCATCATGGAAAACTTGATATTTAGGAACGTTACAATTCCAGATGGTCTTAACACAGCTGTTTCTCTGAAAGTCTACAGAGTATGGAACCTTACTGACAGAGCCACTGTTGGATATTAGATTCCTTCACCTCAATGACGTATCCACCTATTTTGTCCATGCTGGCCCTAATCATAAAGTTGCAGTAAAAAAAGTGAACTTTTATGATGATATTTATACAGTCTAAACCAGAAGGAATCAGTTTAATCACACAACACAGTCCACAAACTCGCTCATCCATCCTATAGTAAATATCTTCTCACTTCAGGTTAATTTCTGGCATCAACCTAGGGTCTCTGTGATACTCCATAAAATCCATAATTGTCAAGATTTCAGTACTTCTGAATTGCATTACAAAATAGCAACTAAGCTGTATCTAGACTAAAACTCAGATGCCCCTTAACCAAATTAAATACCTGCTCCTTAGGTTACTGTAAAATGCAAACTACTGAATGTCTATCCATTAGAAAACAAAGCTGTTCAGCTTAATAATATAATGTCGACTAATGGATTTATTTAGTAATGGATTTATTTTTTTTAACAGAAAGTTGCAGCTCAGGGCTTGAAGGGACCCGAGCAGCCATCCTTAATGAAACCTTACACATCACAACTATGTAATATAGAACCTGAATTGCCCATATCACGCCTTTTAGTTTACACATCCCTGGGGTCATAGTCATCATCCAGCTGAATTTAGTGACCTACTTTTCAGACGCACCTGATAATTTAGACAATGCTGTAATAATAGATCACTTTAATTACATTCACTGATATTAAGAAGGACACTTGGCAAATCTTTCTGTTCCCCCAATGTTACTGGCCCAAAACACTCATTGTAGCAATGGTGGCATTTGAAATTATTAATAATATGGAATAATGTATATTTCACATACGGTAGTCATACTGATACAATCCCAGGGCTGCCGGCTCTCACGCATCTGCCGTGACATTCACGCTTTCGGACTCATGCATGCAATCTTACGGCAAATCTATATTATTCCATTATAAACCTAAAATTAGCTACATCAGGAACATTTGAAAACTCTAAAGACTATTTACAAGGTAATACAACTGTTACAGGCATGACGATCGTGTGCATTTGTGTGCAGACTTGTTTCAAATTGAAAATATCACCTCAGCCAGCTGACCAAAGTTGGCAACCTTGCAATCCCACAAAAGTATAACAAGGTGGTCAGATGGCACCCGGATTAAACGCTCTACAGTAATATGCAGTGCAACACACTTGAGTGCAAAAAGAAAAGTAAACTTTAGGTCATCCAGTCTATAGGGATGGACACTATCATAGAAAGAAATCTCTTTACTGTTAAATCTATAACGTTACACGTATTAAACATTTGTACATCCTTTTCAATTCAGTACTCACAATGAAATGAATGAATACATTTCTTGACATGAGTGAAACAAACTCACGAACAGATGTTCATCACTGAAAATATTATGGTAAATGCGACTAGTGCTGGTTACGATCAGTCATAATGTTGAAGTGAGACCTCGAAGACCACACACATCACTTAAATCAGTAGTTTAGTAACATTTTACTTTCCAAATGTATTACACCATCACTGAAGAAAAAGTAGTCTGTCACCTCGGTATACGGAACTCGGATATGTGGCTGAAAATGCATCCAACATATTAGCTCATTTAAGATGACATCATATGACTGTGTGTACTACTGTCTCTGCAAGTCCCTCCCCTGGACAGCTAAGGCACATAGGAAATTCTGATGTCTTTAAGGGTGGTGTTATCGCCACGGAACCAGTAGGGCCAGTAAGGCTGGGGCCCTAGCTTCTTCTACATGGTCAAACTTGAAATATACTGAAAGGAAGCATATCTATGAGAAAATACATTTATTTTTATAATTTGTTTCCACGTCTGCCTTCTTGCTCACTTACTCTGCATAATAAATAACAGACACAATGATTGGTTAATGCATCATGTGACCCTAACGAGAATCTCACAGATCAATGGTTTTTCAGCCCAAAACCGAAGGCTGTGTTGGGCCAGTGAATTTTATACTGTTACGTTACACCCCTACCCTTTATCCTGTTCACCTAATTTTCTAAACAAATAAAGAACTATCGCTAACCCAACAAATATGACACTTGATTTGTAAGCTGCAGCAGCAGTAATAATAATAACAGTATTGACATTCTAGAGTTATTAAATTGATAATTGACATTGATAATTTTTCCAGACAACATTTTTATAGCTGGAATAAAACTGGAAATTTTTTTATTTATTACTTAAAGATTCCCCAGTTGTCATGTTAGCTCAGGCTTCTGACAAGTCTGTAATATTACAAAACTCAGGTGATTTCTGACTGTTCAAGATACAGAAACATTAATTCACGCATTAGTCTACTGGACATTAGACTGCAATGCCTTTCAGGGAGCAAGACTCATGCACAATGAAAATTAAAAATGCTGAAATAAGATTTTTTTAAACACAAGCAGGAAATATCGCCACACCACACTGTTCTCATGTCTCTTCGTTGGCTTCCAGTTAAGTCCAGGACAGAATTCAAAATTCTCCAAACTTGTAAGGCATTAAAAGGTCATGGCTCTTGCTTATACAACAGAGATGATTAATGAGTAGAATCTTGTTCGCACTCTGAGATCTCAGGATGCCATCTTCCATGCAATTCTGGAATAAATAAAAGAATGGATGGCAATATAGGAAGGCCACTCTATTCCAGTATTTGCACCTAGACTGAAGAACTATTATTTTAATCTGTCCTACCTTCGATAATGAGTCGGTTGTTGCTGTATTCCTTTACATATTACCCAAGTAACTCAGTAGCAGTACAAGGCTGCTTTGCATCTTTCCTCACTTCCATGCAAAATTTGATTTAATGCTGCAAGGCTCAACTCAAATCAGATACACACCAGCACTGCAGACAAGATGCTATCCATCACTGGATGACAGAGGGCAGAACCAAAGACCATCATTACCATCTAAACTTTTGTCCTAAACACACACACACACACACACACACACAGAGGAGTCGTTTTCCCCCTTTTTTGCCTTAAGGCTGTTTTCTTCAATTTCCCCGTGTCTTTCATTGTCATTATGTCTGCCCGTGATGTGGTTCTTGTCAAATATTTGTTAGACATTGGGGAAATTATATTTGGAAAAATGAAGTGGACTGAATAACATCGCTTTAAAATTCTGTTTATTATTAAATCATAAATGTCAACAAAGTCAAAAAAGGACCCTATATGTAACACATAATGCTGATTTTTAAAAATAAGTTTACACGTATGATTACATTTTACACATTTTAAGTATGAATACATATAAGTATTACGTTTTATTGTTTTTTTCAAATTCTTTTTTTATATAACAATGCACTATAAACTAATATTCCAAAAATAATTTAGAAAGCAAAGTGAATAGAAGTGCTACATAATACAATTTCATCAACCTAAAACCATTTAGGGCTGCTGTTTGCATTTGTTAATAATATTCATACAGACACATAGGCATAGCAATGCCATGCACTGCATGCCATGGGTACACGCCCAAGCGGAACCAGCTCCTTACAAGGAATTTCCTCTGATTCTTATTCCATGCCAGTTACAGAAATGCACAATGACCTTGACTTCATAATAAGCACTGCTGAAGCAACAAATTGGCCAAACAATTACTACTGAACTTTTTTTAAACAAAAGTTTAATTGTTTGACATATCATTAAAATAGCCTTTAATTAAACAATTTGCTTTTCCTCTAATAGAAACTATTAAATAACAGTGTAAATGCACTGCTCAACATGCAGATGATCTCTTCTCAGGCCTTTATAACCAAACAAAGAGTGGTACAAAGTAATTCTTGTACAGTAATCATGACTGAAAATATAAGATTGGATTCTGCCTATCAGTGACAGACTTTGCAGAGGTTGTACCACATTCAGTGTCTTTATGTAAATCACGCCACAATGAAAATCAACACAAAAGACCTGTTTTGTGTTCAGTCTCCCCAATATCTGAGTGCCAACTGATGAAGCCTAAATAGTAGCAAGAGGGTTTTTTTTCTTTCCCAAAGCTGAGAGCCCATTTTGCATTCCCCTCATTTGTTTGCCATTGTCTGGGGTAGGTGGTCACTAAATGCCAAAGCATGTTGACTTGATTGAATTGCTTGCCTTGAGCTTTAGAGATCGGGTGCACAAACATAATGAGTGAAGGTCAGCGTGCGTCACCCTCTTCCTGTCAACAACATCCCTTGAAGAGAACCATTACAACCTTTGTTTCAACACTACACATTCAGCCTTATCAGCACCTGACTTAACTTGTGGCATTTAATCTGCTGCTGGATGGGTTTTTTTGATATACCCAGATGAAATGCAAACTATTCTTAGTAATTAGTAGTCATTTGTTGTGCCAGGCTGCCACACACACTCACACACTCACGCACGCACAGTTTTTGCATTTTTAGTTTTTTCATAGCAGTCACCGATTTTTATAAAATATAGGAAACCGGTCGCCATAAGGGAAAAAAACAGATATTTATCACGTTATGGGGACATTATGTCCCCATAAGGATAGGTAAACCTGCTCGCTCACACACACACACACACACACACTCTCTCTCTCTCTCACACACACACACACACACACACACAAAGCTTGGACAAATAATATTGTGAATGGGTTCACAATGTGGCCATATTTCTTGTTTCCACAAAATTAAAAATGTTTTGTACATGAACCCATTTTCTCAGCCTAGTGCCAGATTTTTTTGTCTGTCCGAAATTCTAATCAGGAATCAACACCTTGTAGTTAGATACAGAATAGTTCCCCCTAGTGGTAATAGTTAAATATACTTCCAGATCAGTGGCAGCTGCTGTTGTAGGAGATGCAGAAACACATATCCATAAATACCCATCCATGTCCTATCATCCCATTTCAAGCAAATTCTAGTCTCCCATGCCGTTGGAATCCAAAAAAATCCTATTTTGCGCCTCAAGTTGACAGTCCCGTTGCTGCAGGAATTGCGTGAATGTAGCGTCACAGAAGGGGCAGCTATTAAAAAGTGCAGCTTCTCCATGGTGGCCAGCCGCAGGACTTCGGTGCAAGTCCCACTATGCCGCCTTTAGGCGCGCTGCCCCAATAATCGGCAGCGTTTTCACCCGAATAGGAAAAATTAATACTGGAGGCGTTCAGTGCTCTCAAGGCAGACACACGGGGGAAAGGAGGTGGACTTTGTAACAGACTCTGTGTGCAGCAAAGCTCTTTTTGGCCTGCTGAGGAAAACCAGACAGCCAGCTGATCCTCTCAGCCACCTCTCTGCCCCCTCATTCCCAGTACCATTACTCGGAGAAGGAAGAAAACAGGCATATGAAGTACTGAGGAATGCATTTTGCATTGTTTTTCACCTGACCTGCAGCACGAGTTACCCTTATTTATTGTGTAGTATTTCATGCAGGTGAAAAAAAATGTGGTAAAAAATCTTTTTTCTTTGGAAAGAATGTATATTTGTGGCTAATTCACGCAAAGACAATAAGACCCTAATGCACGAAAATGGTAAATTACATGCCTGAAAGTGGTAATCACCGATCTCCATCAGTCTGCCATTCCGATTCAAAACGCACAACAAAACCCGAAATCACAGCTTGATCGCCAGAGAAATCTGCCATTTTTCCTCTTAATTTTTCCCATTTTTACCCTGATATGCAATTCCCCATTGCTTACTGGTTTTTCCTGCCTTATATATCATGTAAATTCATTGAGTTGCTACTGAAGGTAAGAAAAGGAAATAATTTTATGTAAAATTTGATTCCTGCATGCAGAATATGAAGTCATTGCTTACAACAAGAGGAACTACATTTTTTATTTTTTTATTTTTTGGGGGGGGGGGTTCACTTCATTTGCAAATCCAGTGACCCATCTTCCAACCACTTGTCCTGGTCAGGGATGTGGGGGGTGGGGGCACTTGGGGGAGGTGCACGGGACACAGGCTTGACACGCTGGACGGGGTGAGACTGCATCACAGGGGACATACATTCACACTCATGACCACAGGCTGATGGCAATTGAGAGGTTGGTTAGCGGGAGGGAACCTGATTACCCGAAGGAAATCTGTGTGACACGGGGAGAACACGCAAACTCCTCACACACGGAGAGCGACAGCATGCAAATCCCAACCCTGGAGGTGCGAGACAGCGAGCCCCCATGTTGCCTTTCTCTGTGTTGTGTGTGTTTCTTATAAGACATCTACAGCAAACTCTTTCACCTGGGAGACGAATTTCAGTTTCGTTTCATAACAATAATTTATGCTAATTCCGGTTTCTCTTTTGCCTATATTAATCTTTCACGATTCAGTGATGCAAAAAAAAGACAAAAAAAAAAATCTGTTTGGTCCCAGGGTATAATAATCAGAAGTAAATCTCAGAAAAATCGTGTCCCAAAGCTGCAGGCCTACTGTACCATTCTTCTATATACCTTCTTTTCTTTCCCATATAGATTATATCCTTCAGGAAAAAAAAAGTATAAGCAACCCTCATAACTTAACCCTTTCTCCCCCATGTGCAGCTCACACTGAGGATGCATACAGAGTTTACTCTTCTCGATCTTCTTCTACACCATCTGCTTTCCAGCATTTTCAGCTCCAAACTCTTAATCAAGCCCCAAAAATTGTTTAAAAACAAAAGCAGCATTTACTGGCGCTATAATTATCTAGCACAAAGATGATTCGAGGCTGTCCTTTCGGTCCATGGTATTAATTATTTTACACAGATACAAAAAGGTGCATTCTTCAGAAGCACGGATATAGAAACACTCTACGGTCTTTATTTCCGTCTGAAGGCGAAAGCTTCTTCATGTTCAGTCCTCAGCGATTCCCAAAACATGGAGGAAAGGAAAATGTCCCAAAGTTTCAACACAGCTGCCATATGCTGTAATGTACAATGACAGGATTACCTTAAGTCTTCATTTTTCCACTGAATTGCTATCCAACGTCACGTGCAAAGGCTTTGATGTTTATGGGTGCTTTGTCAGCAATTCTCATTATGCGTGGGATAAGGATTATGCTTCCAGTTTAGTTGGTCTCAACCTCATACAGAAAGGAAATACTTCTTAAATCTTATTCTAATATACATTTAGACCCATGTATTCAGGAAGTGGTTGCAAATTCTAATTATTTGCATTATATCTCACAGCGAATACACTAATACTTGCCATTATACTCACAACTGTTAATCTGACATTTAATAATTCCAAAAAAAAAAAATCAAAACAATGATATGTGATTGCAAACACAAAACTGCTATATATTCATATTTAATCAATGGATACTGCTTCACTTATCGCTGAGGGGGAATGGTAAAATCAATCGATTTTATGGAAAACTAAAACCAACCCATATTTAATAGATTAATTACTTCCTATGTTTGTCAGAGGCTGTTTATTGCACTGACTGGTTTTTTAAGGTTCCTCATCTCACAGTTGAGATCCACCTTTTGTGCAACACTGCAACATGCCATATAAAAGTACCGGGAATTCATTGAAAGACAGCATTCCTGGAGCAAGGCTGTTTACTATATCATAACAATTTAGTATTCATTCATAAATGATCACAAAAGCCCTTCTACCCCCTGTATTACCTGCTCCCAGTTCTGTAGCACTCACAATTATCACAATTACCTTACCTAGTTAGTGTGTCCATAATAACAAACAGCTTAAAAATATAAAAGACATATATATACACTAACATGATGCAGAGCAATGCAGCCTTTATGCAATAATAAATCTGACTGGCCATTGGCCAGCAGGCTCCCAGTGTGATTTCCCCTATACACTTTTCAGTATTCCATCAGGCAGCTCACTCACATTTCAGGAATAATTCTGCATGGTTTGTTCAGCTCGTTTTAGCAAGATAGGAGCAACATTTGGTTTCTTTGCCTGACAAAAACACAAGCTGGGACTTTCCACAGCAGAATTCCCAGCAATATATAAGCATTTGATAGTCTGAAGTCTATGGCAGGGATCTAGCTGATGTCTTTATGGTATTGATGTGAAAATAACACTGAATGCTAAAATAGTAAATAATCCTTTTTACAAGGCATAACATTGATAAGCTCATCACAATAATGTGCTGTCTGTGGTATATTAACAAGATCAGAAAGGGACTGGAATGTATGCAGAAATACTCCATATGAAGGCTATGATACCATTCACACATCACTTCCTCTATAAATTCACAGCCCCTCACTGTGAATGGACTTATCTGTGATTTCAAATTAACAGAACAAAAGCTGATTTTTTTCCCTTATATAAACACTTGCAAATCCAAGCTATCGCACAAGATAAGGTCTTAATAACAACAAATAATAACTATTATTCTTATTATTGCATTTTATTATTATTAAATTAATAATAATAAAAGCTTGTTCTGAAAATATACTTCTAGGAGGTGGTTTTTGTTTAGGAAACTAGCGTTACTTTGTACATTACCGTTTCTGTGCTTTTTTTGTTTTACGGACATACAAACGTTCCATTCTCCGGCATTTCTGCAGAGGTAATGTAAGCTTCAAAACAAAGGGAATAGTGGCTCTACAACATTTTAGCACACAGTGCTGAATTGAGTTGATAAAGCCGTCATTGCCGGGAGTAATTAATTAAAACAGTCTCTAAGAGAGGCTTGTTTGACAAATAGAAAACACCCAATAATTCCTTCATTTAAAAAGTTTACTTTACGGCTCTGCTTTACGCTCCTAATTACAAATACAGAAGCAAAGAAGAAAGTCCAGCTGTTTTGATGTTTACTTACTGTGTGACTAGTTATTCACTGCACATTATAGGTGGGGTAGTAATAGCGCTGCGATCTCAATTAGGTTTTTCTTTTACACATGCAGTGTCTTATAGCTGATCTGGGTACAGAAATTACGCGAGCAATCAGTTATAGTTTAGCATGGAAAAAAATCACCGTAAACATAGGAGCTTGTCATACAGCGACCGTCCTTTTAACTCGCTTTAGACACTTTGATTGCTTATGCATGGTATCACTTCTGCGCACACGGGCTTGTAATCTTATGTCCTGAAAAGCAGCTCTGCTGCTACTTCAGAGCACGACTGGTGCGGCTGTCAGAAATACTGCAAATGCAGCAGGACGGCATGACGGAGGGCGACACGCTGTTAGACGCCTTCGCTTTCCGTCGCTGACAAACACCGAATTTCTTCAAAGGCGCATCATCAAGTCACCGGTGCGCGAGAAACGCGGACGTTTTGCAGATTTTCACCCCCTCGCGCAGCCGCGATGCCACCGTCTTAAAGACATTGCGTTTAAATATGTAAGTTTGATTTCCCAGACTTATCCGTTATTTTCTTCTAAGGCATAACAAGTATTTTTTTTCTTGTGAGAACTTCAGCGACACGGCTGTATTAAACATGCAGACTGGAAAAATCCTCTGTTAATCCATGTGCTACCTACAAGCAAATGCACAAAGATTTTCTGTAAAAATTCAATCAACCATTGCAAAGCATTAAAGACTCAACAGCTCCTGTCGTCTCTACTTAAATCTTAGGTTTATGTAAAGACGGGGTACAAAACAAATCGAGAATACAGCACATTTAACTGAGACTGTCAATATTAGATGGTGCTCGGCTGCATCAATGAAATCATTCTCATCAAATCATTTATAAAACTAACGCCACTTTCATAAACGCGAGGCAACTCTCAGTGCCTGGTAAATACAACGGGAAACACCAGCATCTCAGATACCTCACAGTATATTATTGAAATACATGCATTCGATAAAGCAGGAATCCGTCGCCTACTACGAATCTGATCCGCTGACATAAAGAAAATGAATAACTTACCAATGCAGGTAAATCTTGCGAAAAGAAGCAGGCTCCCCACCAGCATTACTCCGGACCTCACGACGACAAAGGGAGCCAGATGTAACAGCATGGTAATTATCACGGTGAAGTTTCAACAAAGGAGGAGGTCAACAAATTTGAAAGTAGCCTGTTTGTTCGGTATGTCCGGAGCGCAGCTCTTGCTTCTCCTGCCAGCGCCTCCCCGTCAATGTGATCTTTCAATAAACAGCCTCGGCCAGGACTTTGCCCATCGGGATCCCCGCTGTGCGTCTTCGTTGCTCAGAAACAGCGCATCACAGGTGTGGTAAATAATGGTTGCTGCGCTAACTGCTTGATTCTCTCTCTCTCTCTATATATAAATATATATTTATTTTATCTATTTATATTTATTTGGACTGGTTTTCCGCTTCGCCCACCGAGGAAGGATAGAAGTCTGATTCTCCCGATGTCTTCAGTATTGTCCTGGTTGTGATACACCACCTTCCCCGATACAAATTTCTTGCGAACAAATTTTAGTAAAGGAACATCTGCTTGCACAGCAATGCAGGACTGGAGACCTAGGAGGAGAGGTAAAGCTAGCGGAGAAGTAAAACCCGGCGTGGATTGCGCGCCCAGGACCGGAATGGAGTGTTCTCAAGATCGCAAGCACTGAAGCGGGTTTTGGGGATGTCCGAATGACTCATTTTAGTTGAAAATATAAACGTTTCTAGAGATTTTTTTCCAACGCAAATATAAATTATGTTTTATTTCCCAAATCTAGTCAAATTTGGAACTGGATAGAATAAAATATATATGTTGCAGTTGTACTATATATAACTGATGAGGAGAAATGTACATAGGTTTTGCTTGGATAAAAATAAACCTTACTGGTTTAACAGAAATATACTTAATTTACATTTGTAACTCTTGTATCTGTCTAAATGGTTTGACAAAAACTATTATTTTTACCTTGTGTGGACATATTTTTTCATTCCCCATTAAAAAAAACCTGTGAATGCAATAAAAAATGACAAAGGTCTCGTATTTTTGTTTGTTTACCTATGATTAAGGTTAGGGCTGGTAGGGGTTAAGGTCGCCGTGTTTAGAGTTATTCCCATAGAAATTAATGGATAGTCCCCACAAAGATCACAAATTACAAATCTCTCTCTCTCTCTTTCTCTGTGTTGTATTATTTTCAATATTCAACAAGGATAGGCAGAAAAAACAGAAGTTTGCTTTCAAAGAACAAGAACTACATTGTACCTCATGTCCGACTCCTTTTCAAAACATTTATTCATTTATTCTCAAAAAAATGGTTCAGAAGGTCACTGCATGAAGACATCTCTCGTGCTATAATTGGCATTGACAAATATGTGCTACACAAATTTCACACTTTTGAAATACAGTGCAGCCTATAACATCTAAAGTAATCTGTTAGTAAGTATGATCATATTTCATTGCCTTATTTTGAAGGTTGACATGTTCCATCTTTCATAATGAACAGTGCATAGTATTTATATCATATCTATAACTTTGGAGAAAGAGCAGAAGCTAAATGAAAGTGGAACTGCAGGGTTCTATTAGATCAGGGGTCACCAACCTTTTTGAAACTGAGAGCTACATCACGGGGACTGAGCCATACGAAGGGCTACCAGTTTGATACACTCTTCTTAAATAACAAGTTTGCTCAGTTTACCTTTAGTTATATATTATTATTTATGATTAATGAAGACACTGATCACGTGTATGATTTTATGAAACTTCATGTATAATAAACATGTTTTAAATGTTTTTTTTTTTTTAGATATTGTCATTTTCAAATCTATATAAATGCAAATGTGATTAAAGAAGAATAGCAACAGGATCAAATTAAATTTTAGACGCTGCTCACTGGTAAGTTGTGCTATTTTTAGAACAGGTCCGCGGGCGACTCACGTGGTCCTTGGGGGCATCCTGGTGCCCGCGGGCACCATGTTGCTGACCCCTGTATTAGATGGTCTGACAAGCCAGTGAACCTACAACCAATCTGAAAAAATCCTTTATGGAAGATCAAGAGGCTAAGGATGAGAGATTTCTCTGGAAACAAAGGGATGAGTGTTTTGAGTGTTTAGGTTTTAGGCGGTGAAAGAGTGATGAACATCCTTTTAATTGCCTGGAATCTTTAAAGTAAATAGCAAAAGCATCCATCCATCTATGCAGGGGAGCCAGGAGTATAATAATAATAATAATAATAATAATAATAATAATTAAAGTAGCAAAAAATAATGCCTGACTGGGCATACATGATCACAGTAATGATTTATTTAGTTTATGAACCATATTTTTGGCTAAACTAAACGAAATGTAGTTCAGCAGCACTTCTTAACTGCTAAATTTGATTCATCAAAGAAAAAAAGTACAGTTTTTGCAGGCAGACCATTGTATGATTCATTTAAATGAATCTGATAAGTAGTTCGGATGGGAACTGTTCTTAATGTAATGTATGGAATGTACCAAACGACGATGATGAAGGGGGCAGAGCAGACTGATCTTCATTCTAAATGGCTGTGTAATGGCACTTGTAATAGTAGCATCCTGTCACACTTTATTTCCACCATAAGCTCACTGTTTTCCTTGTCATTTTACTGGACATTTTACACATCTGGCACTTCTTAGTTTAAAGGAATATACTCATTAAAATCATTGGGAAAAAAAAAACACATTATATTGCTCATGGATGTGCGTCAGTAAAGTTACAGAAAGGTTTATTATTTTACTGTGTCTAACGTGGATGCAAAGGCATTTTTTGTAAAGTCAACAAACTTCGAGAGCAAGTATGTAAGGTGTGTAAAATTCAGTATGACTTAAGCGGATTAGTGTTCCTGGTGATGCTTCCCACACAGTTTACTGTGTTAATACATACTACAGCAGGACCAGCACGCAGCTGAATTATGCTGTTAGAATGGATTACCACAGTTCTTCTTAAAGCTCAGGGTCACGTAGTGAAAGTGAGTATGCTGCCCCTAGCCAGCAAATTGGTTGACATTACCATAATAATATTCACTCACAGAAGCATGGCGGGCTTGCGTCATAAAGTGGAAATTATTTTCCAAATTGAACTCCAAGGTGACATATTCTTTCTTAAAAGACAGGTTGAAAACAGATGGTTCATTGATATTTTATTGCACGATGTAAAGCACTCTGTAGTGTCTAGTATAGTGATCTTGTTTTTTTTTTTAATTCTTTGGTAGACATTGGCTTACTTCCTATTTCCGCGTACATATGAAATAAACTAAATAATAGGGAAAAGAAAACCTATTTTGGAGTGTTTTTAACAATAGAAACTTTGTCAGTTATTTAAATGATCCATCAACAGAGGAAGCAGAAATAATGTTTACTGAACACAGAACATTAGGCCCAAAGGGATCTGAGACACATCCTTTTTCCTCCTAATGAGAAGCCTTGAAAAAATGCAGAAAAGCTTCTCGTGCAGGAAGGTTTTGTTAGCGTGAGATTGTGTGTGACTGTGTATTCTGTGACAGACTGGCGTCCTGTTTGGGATTTACCCATTCCTTACGCTCTTTCCTGCCTGGCATAGACTCCGGGCCACCGTATGACCCAGTCCTGGTTAAGTGGCCAGGAGATGGGTGGGTTTCAAATATACAGAAAGGTCTTGTTGTATTAATACTTATATTCTTGAATAGAGTACACATTTCAGGCTGAGAACACCACATATCTCAACGTTTCAAAATAAATCTCCTGTAGGAGGGTGCAAATTCAGCACACGCTGAGAAGGATATCATTTGATATAAGCTGTGCATCTGCTTGATTTTGTCTCACATTTATTGTAATGCACTTGCCACCTTTAATGTTTGCTTTTCCAAGCATCGCTATATGGTTTTGAATGAGAAACGATACGGGGAGCGGCGATATACCCCTGACGCTTCAACCTTGTGTTGAACCAGTTCTTGTGCAAGCTGGAAAATTATTCAACCAATAGTCTATTCCACTGGCGCCCATGCATATATATTTTTGATACTTTATACTTGGATAAAATTAAATCAGCATATATTTTAAAACACTCCCACAGCCTTTAAGATTGAAGAAATTTGTTTTGAGATAGAAACCCATTACCTAAATGGATTGTTTTTGTTGGTGTTATTATTCAAATACCAATGTTGTCTGAGTCTATTAAAAAGAAGCAAGAGATGTGGGAGCATTACAACTTTAAGAGTCTGGGCTCTCTGTCTGTTATTATCTTTAAGAAGCTGAATTAAAGTCACAATGGCTGCTAAAATCAAGGCTTTTTGATGCATTGCTGCAATGTAAAGAATCCATGCAATTGTACATAGAGGCAAAATTAGCAGAATGCCTGGGCATAATGAAACGTGAACTCGTTTAGAGACTGATTGTGGGCACTGCAAACAAGATACCCAGCTGGGCAGGACTCTGACTTTAATAGCAAGCACCCCATATTTTAGAAAGGCTGCAAATGGCTTCCCTGATTCGCTTGAATTCAGTGAAAAAAGGTCCTATTAAAGCCGTATTATAATGCCATCATAACAACTGCTCCATAAATTACTTTGTTGGCTTACTTTTTACAAATTCCATCATTTTTGTTCCTGCAGTTATTATCCAACAAACATCAAACATTGCAGAGGTGTAAAGGATGAGGGGAATAGGAGATAGGGACCTAATTGTCCTTATCTTTGACACCAGAGCCCTCCCTCCATAAAATCAGCACATTAATTGATGATGTAATAGTCATGCAACAAACAATACGGGTCTCTTTGATTCTGTCACAAATTGTAACAGTTTATCCCACACAATGAGTAATTAAATATTCCTCAGTTGATGTCACAATCACTCACTTTTTAGTGACTCACTCTTTATGGTTCCTTTACGTGTATGTATGTGTGGCTCTTGTGCCCATGAGTGGAAGATTAAGGGTTCAAATTCTGTAGTTGACTGAATGAAATCACTGTTGTGCCCCTGAGCAAGGCCCCTAACCCCGATCCGCACCCCCCCCCCCCACCAATTTCTCCTAGGACTGTCTGAACCCGCTTTCACAAAAAAAGATTTATGTTGCTTTGGATGGAATCATCTAATAAATAAACATCAATCTGATAAATCAATGCATAAATCATATTTGGGTACCAACATGTCCCCAAAGTGTGCTGAAACCTGAAACTTCCTTTGTTTTTGGGACATTTTTTAGGTCCCCATTTGGTTAACATCAATTTTCTAAAAATCTGTGAATTAAATAAAATAAATAAATAAATAAAAATGCCAAAAGTCTCGTAATCTGTTTGGTTACTTATGGATAATGTTAGGGCTGGGTAGGGGTTAAGGTGATTATGCTGGAATCTGAGTTTTCCCCATAGAAATTAATGGAGAGTCCCCACAAAAATATAATTACAAATATATCTATCTATCTCTCTCTCTCTCTCTCTCTCTCTCTCTCTCTCTTTCTGTGTGTGTGTACAAGCGGTGTGTGTGTGTGGTGGGTGTACTTGTAGTAATTTCACTTTAACAAGTATGCTTTTTACGGACTACTTTCCTTGCACCTCTCTGAAGTGAGATGTTTTAATTCTTCTTAATTCTCATGACATTACCTCAGCAGAAAATCGAATCACTTGAAAGATGGATGTGGACCTGCAAGACAGAAAAGATGCAATGCTTAAATGTAATCAAAGAATTACATTGCATCTTGTAATTGTGCAAATTAACTATTTATCTTATATCTCTTTATTATTCTCTAATTTAAACAGAGATGCTCAGAATAAAATTTTCTGTATTGTGTTTCTATTGAGGTCGGTATATATCAATCTCTTTAATGAGTCTGTGTCACGTCCATAAATTTGCATTAATGCCAAAAATACCAATCCCTTTATACTTCAGATTTGCATTAAAATTGATATTTCAAAAACCTATACCTGTTTCTTTCACGCTCCTCCACAGTTCATCTCTCTGCACATTGATCCAATGCATTCATCTAACAAACATTCCATCTGTCTTACAGTTTAAGTACAAAGTTGCACTAGGTGAGTTTTTGCAAACAATTTGTTGCATATCAGAGCTGTTGTTCAGAAGTTTATAGCCGATTAATTGTTTTCCTTGGTTGTTTGCATAAGGTTTTCTTTTAAGACATAGATGATTAAATCATGTGTGCCACCATTGCGGCAGTGAGAATCAGCAACCAAAGACTTACTTCAACATTACATTCAGTCACCATATATTAACTACATATCTCTTCTGGTTGTAAAGTTTATTCCTAGTTTAAAAGAAAGAACTCACTATCAAATTATGATTTTCTTTGAACCCCAACCTGGCCGCAAACCCTACTCATCCATGGATTCTGGTATGAAGTTCCACGGCAGCAGACTACCCAATCAGAGAGCGGCGAGTGGCGAGTGGCGCAGTGGGCTACGACTATGTGCCTCTGATCAGCGGTTTGCCAGTTCAAACCCTGACCTCTGCAGAATAGCCACATGGCTATGGGCCCTTGAGCGAGACCCTTAACCTTCAGCTCCAGAGGTGTTGCATGTTAGCTGACCCTGCTCTGTGATCTTCAAGCTGTGGAGAGCAGGATGGAGCGAGCAAAGAGAAGCATCCCCGTATACTTGTGTGAAAGGCAAATGAAGCATGCTTGCTTTGTTAGGTTCTGGACCACCAATTTCTGTACTACTTCATGTGAATTGCAATGTTGTCATTGTAGCTATTGAACTCATGTCTATTGTCAGTTTTTATTTATTATTCATTTAGTTGTATACATTTAGTTGCTTTTATACTGTGGCTGAATAAGTAAGCAATCCAATGCACTCATCGCACACGGTGAAGGAAAAAAAAAACACCATGAATGTTAATTGTTTTTAGAACAATTATTTTAACAATGCTGCCTTATGAGTTCGATAATATTTTAATGTATCAGACCAGCAATAAATTGTTTTCCTGGAGTTTAAGTATAACGTGATTGAATATACGATTAATCATGTGATTAATTGCGATTAAGAGAATGAGTGTCCCCACAATGTGTTTAAAAATGTTGTTATTTTGACATTGTGGGGACAACCTTCTCAGTCCCCACAAGGGGAAACTCAATTTTCAAAAATCTGTGTCTGCAATCAAAGTAGCGGCTATGTGGCAGCAAAGGAGGGAAAGGGCAACTGTAGAAGAAAGAGAGAGAGAGAGATCCGAGAGAGAGAGAGAGATCTGAGAGAGAGAGAGAGATCCAAGAGAGAGAGAGAGATCCGAGAGAGAGAGAGAGATCCGAGAGAGAGATTAACCACGATTAAACCATTCAGAATGTGACTTCAGCCATCAAGTAAGATAAACTCCCTCGTTCACCAAGTGAAAGAGCCAAGAGTTTTTAAATGCTATGCTTCTTGATTATAGCTAATCGCATATACACTCACCTAAAGGATTATTAGGAACACCATACTAATATGGTGTTTGACCCCCTTTCGCCTTCAGAACTGCCTTAATTCTACGTGGCATTGATTCAACAAGGTGCTGAAAGCATTCTTTAGAAATGTTGGCCCATATTGATAGGATAGCATCTTGCAGTTGATGGAGATTTGTGGGATGCACATCCAGGGCACGAAGCTCCCGTTCCACCACATCCCAAAGATGCTCTATTGGGTTGAGATCTGGTGACTGTTGGGGCCATTTTAGTACAGTGAACTCATTGTCATGTTCAAGAAACCAATTTGAAATGATTCGAGCTTTGTGACATGGTGCATTATCCTGCTGGAAGTAGCCATCAGAGGATGGGTACATGGTGGTCATAAAGGGATGGACATGGTCAGAAACAATGCTCAGGTAGGCCGTGGCATTTAAACAATGCCCAATTGGCACTAAGGGGCCTAAAGTGTGCCAAGAAAACATCCCCCACACCATTACACCACCACCACCAGCCTGCACAGTGGTAACAAGGCATGATGGATCCATGTTCTCATTCTGTTTACGCCAAATTCTGACTCTACCATTTGAATGTCTCAACAGAAATCGAGACTCATCAGACCAGGCAACATTTTTCCAGTCTTCAACTCTCCAAGTTTGGTGAGCTCGTGCAAATTGTAGCCTCTTTTTCCTATTTGTAGTAGAGATGAGTGGTACCCGGTGGGGTCTTCTGCTGTTGTAGCCCATCCGCCTCAAGGTTGTGTGTGTTGTGGCTTCACAAATGCTTTGCTGCATACCTCGGTTGTAACGAGTGGTTATTTCAGTCAAAGTTGCTCTTCTATCAGCTTGAATCAGTCGGACCATTCTCCTCTGACCTCTAGCATCAACAAGGCATTTTCGCCCACAGGACTGCCGCATACTGGATGTTTTTCCCTTTGCACACCATTCTTTGTAAACCCTAGAAATGGTTGTGCGTGAAACTCAGTAACTGAGCAGATTGTGAAATACTCAGACCGGCCCGTCTGGCACCAACAACCATGCCACGCTCAAAATTGCTTAAATCACCTTTCTTTCCCATTCTGACATTCAGTTTGGAGTTCAGGAGATTGTCTTGACCAGGACCACACCCCTAAATGCATTGAAGCAACTGCCATGTGATTGGTTGATTAGATAATTGCATTAATGAGAAATTGAACAGGTGTTCCTAATAATCCTTTAGGCGAGTGTATATAAGTTACACTATATTAGAACGCTGATTTTTTTTTTCTTCATTTTTTTTTTATTGTGCAAAAAGGAACATGTAAGTGAAGTCATGCAATTATATCTTTTGGGAAATGGTAGCATTGGAGTTTGCACTCATCCCCAATATTACGCAATTGTTCCATTTTGTTTCCCGTTTGAAACAAATTGGATGTGAATTTTCTCATATTTTTGGACCATGCAATTTAATAAAGATTTTTGCAAATATATAAACTTTGTATTTTTTGCTATTGTTTAGTTTACACAAGTTTGGGACTGGGTACATTATACATGTTTTATATAGGCCAACTATGCTTGTGGAGCAGTTTATTTTTAAGAAGACCAAAAATCTTTACTGACATATTAGAGAACAATGAAACAGAAGGAGTATATGGAAAAAAAACCTGTTGTTTTGCCAGGAGCTGACCTCAAACTGATGGTGCCTAATAATTAGTACGTAAGTGACTCTTATTGAGCAGTATTACCTGATTAGGGATCATTCTAAATTCAACATGGGTAGACAGGATGAAAGACAATTTATGTATGTGTATGAACTGAAGAGCATGCAGGTCAATAGAAATCGGTGTGCTGTCCACCCACATCCATTTGCTAGTGAAAGTATGACCTGAAGATCACCAGTCCAGATGTACTGTAAATATATCCATATTCAACTATATATATATAGTTATATATACAGTACACACACAGTACACACACATACATACATACACACACACAGTACACACACATACACACACAGTACACACACATACACACACACAAATACATACACATACACACACAGTACACACACAGTACAAACACACATATACACACACATACACACAGCTGACTCAAGCTTGTGTGTATGTGCAGTCTATGTGTCATATTTGATCTAATTTTTGTGTGTGTCTGTGTGTTAATGTTACTATGAATATATTCTAATGTTACATTGTATTTTTTTTGCTGAGAAAATATGAACAAATTTGCACAGTACTCTATATATTTAATATAGTACTTGTAACTGTACTGGAAGTCAATGGAATGTGACTAAGGAATAAAGGAATAGTGGACTACCAGCAGCAGCAATTGTCGTAAAAATGCAGGCTTCCTGTTCTTACAGACGTCTTTGTTGTGCGACTGTCAATTTGTGTAAAAGTAGGGGCAGAGCTTGCAGTGTGCTGAATGTTTTATGACTGTGGTTCTGTATTGCCCTTTGTTCTATTCATGCTCTGAGCCAGTTAAGCAGGAGTTCACTCTGCTGCTCTGCACTGATTTAAAAAACAAAAAAACATGCTAAAAATAAATATACTTAGCTGAAGAATCAGCTGAATATACAGAAAAGTAGTTAATGATGCTTAGATGTCCTTTACAATAAAAGTAGAAAATCTCACATTATTTTTTTTTTCAATTGATACATTTTGAAACTATCCAGTAGAGTAGCTGAGGTGTTATAACGAAAATTGACATAGTATACTATCTTGACAGAGACGATATTATAAGTATTTGTTTATGGTGGTGTCAATGAAAATCAGCAAGTATTTCAAATATGCAACTGACATCTTTGTGCATCTTTAAAGTATGCAAACAATGTGAGACTGGTGCCGGTACGAATACGGACATATACGCTGGAAACGTCTACAACGAGAAAAGAGTTTCAGTTGTTTGTCAAGAAGTGAAACTGGATACTATAGTCTCACAATGAAACACGCTGCCTCTTCAGTATATGAATAATGTTCAGTCATTGGTAGGTTTTCAAAGAGACTGATTTCGGGAGAAAATCAATTGCTTCCTACAAAATCTTAACACTTTCAAGAATATCATTAGGTAATTCTACATTAGTTTGTTATGTTTCTAAGTTCAGAAGATCTGAAGTTCAGCTCAGATATATTTTGCCCAGGGAAGTAAAACTCTTTTCTATTCCTTATGCATTTTCTCTTGAGATTTGTGGGCATCAGTTTGATTGACAGGTGTTTGATTATTCATCAAAGCTCCGGCACCCTATTCCCAGTGCCTCCCTCTGTAGATGGTTGCTGGTTAGAAACAAACTGTGTCAATGCCCCCTGTGCTTTCCTTTCACCACTGCACCTTTGCAATTATGTTGCAGTTTGCCGTTGTGTGTTTCAGGTGACGTGGTGGTTCAGTGGGTGCCGCTGTGGCCCCCGCATCCGAGGCAGGGGGTTTTGTGACGCTTTTTTCCATCACCCTATTAGCATGTGCAATATTTTCTTAATTATACTGCTGAAACGTGCAATATTTTCATATTTATTTTGAAACTGAATTGTAGGGAGAGGAATACCTGTAACATAGCACCTAATTTATTTAAACACCAACTTTGTGTCATTTTTCTATTTATTTTTACCTTATACAAATTTTTTCTGTACAATCCTTTTATATTCAATTTCACACTGCATTTTATTTACGTTTTATATTGTTTCTATTTATATTCTTTTTTATTTCCATTCACCTTATTTTTTTTGTATTTTGTATCCTTCCTGTCTTTTCTTTTTTCTTCCTTGAACCAACAAGAATAGTCTTCCAGTTTCATTGTACCTTCTGCAGTGACTATAAAGGCATTCATTCATTCTTTCATTCATTCAAAGGTTTGGCAGGAGTTTGCTGGCAGACGGAAATGTGTGAAATAATTTGGTCAGCTGAGCAAGTCAGAAGGGTAATTTGTTTTATTTCCATTTCCCTCTGACATTCACAGTATTAAAGAACAGAACCCAAAGACAGGAATTACAGTAGGGGGGCTGGGGTGGGGGTGCATGTTACAGATGTATGGTTTTTTTATTGAGCTAGGCAATACTTCTGATTCTTACAGACATTTGTTTGTTTGTTTGTTTGTTTGTTTGGTTGGTTGGTTGCCTAAAATACAGAATTACTAACTTTACCTTAGGTGAAGTCCATCCATCTGCAGACTTCCCATGATGGGTTTATGAAGCAGGGAGGTAAGGCTGCAGAGGATGCTAATGCAGACTTCAGTGTACATCCAGCTTTTTGCAGCGTGGGAACCTGCCTCTTCCCAGGAAACAGGCTGCTAAACCACATTTACTGCAAGTAACTCAGCTGGCCACAGGAGACCCATACCACCACAAAATGTCAACATATGACTCTTATGAATCTTTCCGTATGTTCTAACAGGAATAAATTAATTCACTTGTTTCTCATAAATCATTTATTATTTTTAACGTTTTACCAGATTTGTACTGCTGTGAACTCAATTGCTTATTATTTTTGATAGAACTGAAAAATGTTAGTCTATATATTTCCCATAGAGTATCATTGTGTGTGTGTGTGTGTGTGTGTGTGTGTGTGCATGCGTGGACTGGCATCCTGTCCAGGGTGTACCCCAACCTTGTGGAACAGGTTTCAGGCTTTGTTGTAAGCCAGACCAAGATAGGTAGTTACCAGAAGGATGGATGGATGGATGGATGGATGGAAAAGTTTTGGAGAAGTTCAGAATCTATAATGTGTCTAATGGATAGCAATGTCAATATGCATAACCACTGATGAACTAAATGACTTGTGTGGACAGATACAAAGTAATTTATAAATATGTAAATTTATGTGGTATTATTGATTTGTCACTATAAATCTGTATAAAGTAAGTACAGTACAACCCTAGACATTTTTGTCTTTTTGAACGTATTTGAACAGACGGGCCTGGAATTCCCGCTTTTGCTAGATACAGGCCCTCGAAGGGGTTTCCCGTCACTTTCTTACTTAAACTAAGAGAATTTTTTTTACAATTTCTCCATGCAGAATTCATTTAACTGTGTGATGTTGGAGGGGATTCTTGCATATATAACCCCCTTCTAGTGACCCACAGCATTTCAGTTGGATTTAGATGTAGATTTCTTTGGTTTGGGCCACCCGTTCATCGATTAGCTTGTATGTTTGTGGTCGTTCTCATGTTAAATGATGTTGAACGATGAATATTGGATACTGAATTCATTGTAGATGCTTTGAAGGCAAGCTGGCCAGGCACTGAAGCTTGCAGCACCACAACTAAGCTTCACAGCTGATAAGAGGCTTTCATTTGTTTTTATTTTTCAAACATGGTATCTGGAACTGTGCCTGAACAACTCCACCTTTGACTCATCACATTGTTCCAACAGCGTTGTTCCTCATGCTGCTGTTTAATGTCAAACTCCAATCTTGAGTTGATGTTCTTTTCTGAGAGCAGATGCATCTTTCCTGCTGACCTCACATGTAGTTTAAATTCATGCAGCCTCTGTCTTATGGTTGACTCGTGCATTTTCACATATACTGTGGCAAGAGCTGCCTGTAGATCCCTTGATGACACCCAGGGGTTCTTTGACTCCTCCTGAGTCCTCTTTGACTCGTCTTTTGCTGGGATGGCCTGGCCTGGACAGACTGCCATTGGTCTGACTACTTCTCCATTTGAAGATCGTTTTAGGAACAGTGGAGTGGATGTTTTCCTATAGCCTGGAGGTGACTTTAAGTCCCTTCTCAGACTCATAAGCATCAACAACATTTCTGTGGGCTGCTTTGGGTCTTGACATGATGGTACCATGTACCTCAATGGTTATGACCAAACTCGACCAGCTGTTTATTAAAGCTGTGACTGTCACAGATGCTCTCCAGTAATGGCCCAATCATTTATACTTGACTGGGTACATTTCATTAGAATGTCTAGCTTTACCATAACTAGTGATAAATGTATACTTACTTTTTCCACACGAGAATTTAGAATTTGTGTTTATTTAAATGGTATTAATGTTAATTTGAAGTGTTTTTCAATTTTATCATATTCCCTATCAGTATTGTTGAAAAAAAGATCTAACATTTTTCTGTCCAAGTACGTTGAAAAAGACATTTTTCAAGGTGTCTACTTTCTCACGGCACTGAACGAATCATTTAAAAGCTGCCCCTATGTGTGACATTCTCACAACCTGAAAGGTATCCATTTCAGACTGACAAAACATTGCCACTAATTTCATGTTTTCTTAATAAGAGTTCAAAATGTATTAACAAATTGTATCAGTTTATTTGTATTTTGCCATCACTTGATTAGAGTAAATATTAAAAAGAAATTAATAAAACGTAGATGCTGCTGACAAAGGCTGAGCTGGTACAGTAGTTATGGTCGAGCAAGTTGATTTACACACAGAATCCCATGAAATAACAATCAATAGGCAAGTAAAGACATTGTGTAAAGCTGACAGCATTTAATGCCACAGTGTATATGTATGGAGAATCACTGGTCAAATTGTGGTTATTTCTGTCATACCTGAATTTGTTCAGTTCAGCAGGTTTTGTTACTACTGATAGGTAATTAATTGTCAATTTCATAGAAATAATTCAGTATCTTACCTTGTGAAACAAATTTGTTTTCTATCATAACATGATCCTAACATAAAAATCAAATGAAATTTTTAACAAAAGTTAAAAGAATTATGCTGACATAATGTCACTGACAGAAAGCAATTAAAGCTTGGAAATTATAGTAATTTAAGTCAATATAAATACCACTTCTGGATAAATACTGGTTGTATTCAAAAGCTACCCTGATCTTTTATGAAATGGAGAAAATTCACCTATAATTACATGTTAAACAACTGTGATTGCACCAAGATGTAAAAGAAGGATGTTTAGGGACAATGCACACGAATATTCATCTATTCATTATCCTAACTAAACACCAGGGAGCAATTGAGTTACTTTAGAGTATGACATTATCGCTATTGTGCATTATGGGGATGCAATGTAATGTTATCATTATTATCAGTCTTATGAATGTAACAGTCACCACGTAGTTACCTTGGCAGATCATAACAGAAATCATAGTATTCACATGATAGTAGATATCTATCTAATCTTAGGTGTAAGCGAATATTTAGTGGAATGTCATATTTTGTATAAGTCTGTGCTGTAGTGAAGTATCCTGGAATGCGTGTAGAGCTATGCTTCAGTGAGAGAGCGACGGGCATTATCAGTTACCCACAAACCGAGCGGAAATTGATGAACGACATGTCTTGAAAGGACGTGACTGAAGTTTGCTGAGATGAGCTCCCCCAAATAGATTTGGGGGATCGCATGTCAGCAGTAGACATAGATACACTCACTGTAGCGGTGGGATGTGTGTCAGATAGTAATTTTATCTAGCTTCCTGGAGGAGTTCATTTTTATTTCCTGCATTCTGATACACTGATAGATGAAAGTCACCATGGAACATATCATGGCTGAAGCCAAATGGAAGAAATCATGGCTGAAGCCAAATGGAAGAAATCATGGCTGAAGCCAAATGGAAGAAATCATGGCTGAAGCCAAATGGAAGACATCCATTTTCCCCTGGTAAACAGATGGCAATATAACGCAAATTCCTGCACTAAATTCAGCTCAATTTAACTAACCTGCACAGCTAGTTAAAGAAAATAAAATCAGCTTCACCAGTGTATCCGTAATCATTTTGTGGCCATCAATGTTTTATTTATGTCCACCTGCCATTAACAAAATGGGAAAAAATAAAGCATGCAAATGAGTCCAGAATTTTATTAGTAAAGGCCAAATTCAGTTCAAAGCCTTTCATGTGGATGGGGTGTGCTTTGCTATAATTGCTCTGTCTTTGGCATGATCATCATTATCAAGTGAATGTATACGGACAATTGTCACCTTAACAAGCAGGTATACTCAATTAACTGGCCACTAAGTATAGTTGCTTTAACATAGATCTTTTTAGTCAGATGTTCTTCTGTATTTACATTCAGAACAAATTTAAGATATGTTTTGGAGGCTAATAGAAGGATGTAAAAGTAGATGTTTGATATTATTATTCACGTATGAGCCTTTAGGGCTTTAATGCAAAGTCTGCTCCTCTAAACAGTGGATCACGTGGCTGCAACTGAATATATGCAACACAGAGAGAGGGTCAAGAGGAATGCATAATCTAGACAATTTTCAGTATGGTGTGATTGTTGGTGAAGGACTTGGTGGTTTCAGTATTTCAAAAGCAGCTACCTTCCTACGATATGGAAGCACTACACTGTCAGGAAAAATACCAATTTGTACCTTTGAGGCTACAATTACTTGTCACTGGGGTTGTACCCTCAAGAGTATGCCAATTGTACCCTAGCTGTAGGTAAATGTGCCTTTTAAGGTACAGAAATGGACTCTGAGGAACATTTTTGTACCATTGGGGGTACACACATTTTGTTTGTACATTAGGGAATAAAACTGTACCAGGGCTGTACCATTTTTTCTGACAGTGTACAGTGTTTAAAGTTTACAGATGATGGTAAGATAAACAAAACAGACGCAGTTGTGTGGATGCGAACACCTCGTTAATGAGAGAGGGCAGCGGAGAATGGCCAGACATGAAGGACAGAAATACAGCAGAAATCTACAGCAAGGCTCCTCTGAAAACAAATCTTGTCTAACCTTGAAGAACTGCACTGTCAGAAAACAGAGTAGAGCCCTGATACAGTTTGGTTTCCTAAGGTACAAACAACAATAATGTACCCCTAATGCACCCCCAATGGTATAAAAAAATCCATTTCTGTACCTACTGCTGCAGCGTAATTGGCAGATCCTTAAAGGTACAGCCCCAGTGACAAGTCATTGTACCATGAAAGGTACGAATTGGTACTTTCTGACATTATGGAGGCAAAAATGGGTCCTACCTGGTACCAGCTAGATATACCTAATCTTCCAAATGCTCATTCTGATCACAGCTCACAGTTCTATTTTATCTCCCTCAAATAAACAAGCTTGATTGTATGTAGTGGGGTTGCCAAACATCTCCAAGTTTTGGGGTTCTGTGTGGGGATTCTTCATGTTTTTCCCGTGATTTTGTGTACTATGTGGATTTTGTGTGAGTACTTTGGTCTCCTTTTGCAGTACAAAGACACAGTGTTGATAATCGGTACATCTAATTATGCATGCCAAATGATGGACTAGCATTTGCTAGGAGTGTACTCCTGCTTTTGCATAGTATAACTAGATGGAAAAAAATGGATGAAATGTATGTGTTGGCGGGCAAAGGTGGACACACAACCAACAAATACAATTTTGGGGTCTTTTCTGATAGAATCCACAAAGGGATTTTTACATTTTATTTACATAAAAGAAAATTAACACAAAATATCCATAGCCAGTGCTCTCTGTTATACCCAAAATTGTGGAGGTATAAGGCTAACCGAAACATAAATTTTCCATCCAAATAAAATCAAATGTATGACCGTACAGACTACAGGTCAAACACACATACCCGGTCCAGTATTCACATTAACTGGAAATGGTAACCAAAACCCATAAAACCAACAAAAACAGTGGTGGTGATACCACAAATCACATCTGTTACAGCTCTGGCACGAGTCCTCTGCCCCAGGCCTCTACTCATGGCTAAAAGGACCATCATGGCATACACTTATTTATGAAATATGATTTCCTTGGTACATTTTACCGGCCGTAACATTTCACGCATTTCACAACCTAAGCAAATACTGCATCTACCTAGGTAAAAATGTATTCCTAACGCACAGATTTCCACACGTGTTATCCACATGTCCCTTCAGTATTTCTAACTCGCCACCATTTCAGTCAAACTAGCTCATATAATGAAATCTTCCTGGATGAGACTTTATTTAGATGACTATTTCCCTGTTTTTATTAAAAAAGTATATAAACTCACCCGAGGATTAAATCCGATTCCTGTAGACACCTGCCTCAGGTCGCCCGCAGTCTCACCGTTAGCCTCAATATGCCCAGAATGCAGTACGGTTTGCAACTACCGATCACCAAACAGTATCGCGGTAGTTCGCGGGCTCTTAAAGGAGACACCACCCGTTAATGCTACCACTTAACCATGCAGCATTACTATGACCCGGTTACATTCTCCCCTGCTTAATAGTTACCGTCCTCGGTGACTATCAACGAGTTCCTAATTTCCTTAACTGCCTCCCTAAAGAAAGCTGAACCTATACTGGCAATTATCTGAGACACTGCAGCTGGACCAAATGACAAGGAATCTAATGCGGACCTTGGCTCATGGTGTAGATTAGAATGCTGACCTGCATTTAGCCTCTTACTTCTACGTGGAACAGGGACGGGAATGGGTACAGGGTCTAAATCAAGTTCCAGTTGCTGTTCTAGCTCCGGTTCTGCTTCTACTTGCTGCGGTTCCACATCCACCTCAGACTCAGGACCACTCTCACCATCAGATGGCACCAACTCACCAGTACTAGTAGGGATGTCTGGCTGCATGGTTCCACTCTGACTGGGACCTTGATTTGGGACCACCACCTCTGCAACAACCACACCATCGTCTAACACATCATATGGATGGGAATTGACCTCAGGCGCTGCAGTCGTGGCCAGGCCCCGACATCTGTTTCTCCCCCGGGGAATGGGAACAGGTGTAGACACACATGGTCTGATGTCAACTCTGTTAACTCTCTTAATTGGTCCTCCATCAACAGGTTCTATTGTGTAGGTGGACCCCAGTATATTCACCACTCGATGAGGACAGGGCTTCCAAGCATCTTGGATCTTATTTCGGCCAGGGGGTCTGTTCCGCAGATATACAGTGTGACCTATTTGAATGGGCGGACAGTACACCTTATCATTCTGCAAAGTCATACGTGCTGCTGCTTTCTGCTCACAATACTCTTTTGCTCTAGCATGGGCATCTTTTAGTCGCCTCTGATGTATAGCAAGCTAGTCATGTTTGGCTTCAGCAGGTGACTCAAGGGCTAAAAGAGCATCAATGGGAAGATGGGGGTCAACACCGAATAACAGGTAATACGGTGAATAGCCTGTAGTGGAGTGGGGGGTAACATTGTAGGCATAGACTAACTCTGGCAGGTAGTCTGGCCATTTACGTTTTTTCTCTGGTGGGAGGGTGCGTAGCAGTTCGTGAAGCGTTCTGTTGAAACGCTCACACTGCGCGTTTCCTGTGGGGTGATGAGGCGTTGTACGGCTCTTCTTTATACCGTATAGTTTACAAAGTTCTGCTATCACCTCACTTTCAAAGTTTCTTCCCTGGTCTGAATGCAGACGCTCAGGCACTCCATACCTCATGAACCAGCCCCTCAACAAGATTTTGGCTGTGGTGTCGGCTTTTTGATCACGTGTAGGGAAAGCTTGTGTGAACTTCGTAAACACATCGGTGACCACCAAAACATTTTCCCTTCCATCCGTGGCTGGCTCTAATAGTGTAAAATCTATGGCCACTACCTCTAGGGGTCTGCTGGCTAGGAATGATCTAATAGGAGGGTGGATTTTGGGACGAGGCATTTTACTTATTACACAGCGCTCACAATTCTTAATCCACTGTTTAACCTCTTCGTAAATTCCAACCCAGAAGCACCTCTGTTTTAGCAGCTCCAGAGTACGTTCGATACCCTGATGCCCCATGGAATCATGCACACTCTCCAATACAGGGGTCTTTAGACAGGCACCAGCAACTGCAAACACTCTCCATATCTCACGTCCTCAATGACCCTATAAAGAAGTCCATCTCTCTCTCTAATATGTGACCAATGTTTCAACAAGGATAATACAGGTTTTGCCAACTCCTTCCTTTCTTTAAAACTTGGCTTCTGCTGTTGCTCCCACAACACCCTGAAGGCCCTCAGTACAGGGTCTTGACGCTGAAATGTACGCAACTCCTCCTTGGAGTAGCCAGGTAAGATTGGAGTGTTGCCCTGAGATCTGGGGTGGACCAGAGTAACTCCTTGTTCTAAAGCCCTCATCTGTCTGACCTTATAGCTCTCAAGTGCTGCGGTTGCCAAGTCTGTCCCCAGTGTGGTCCCCTTTTCTATCATATTGCAGATAGCCACACAGTCATCATATTCCATATCCTCTGTGGTGGGCTCCTGCTCCCCTGCTAAAGGGTGCCTAGATAGGGCATCAGCGGCTTTGTTAGTCCGACCTGGTCGGTACTGAACTTCAAAATCAAACACTGCTAACTGTGCCATCCATCGCTGTTCCATAGCCCCCAATCGGGCCGTGCTGAGATGACACAGCGGATTACTGTCAGTTAAGACAGTGAATTTAGAGCCAAGCAGGTAGCCTCTGAACTTTTCAGAAATTGCCCATTTTAATGCGAGAAGTTCTAGTTTCATACTACTATAATTTCTGTCATTTTTCTCAGCATTTCTGAGTCTACGGCTTGCGTAGGCTATCACTCTCCTTCTTCCATCTAGTTGCTGATATAACACAGCCCCTAAACCATGACTGCTGGCATCCGTCTCAACTATAAAAGGACGGGTAAAATCAGCAAATCCCAGCACTGGTGCACTAGTGAGCTTCTCCTTCAAGACATCAAAAGAATTTTCACATTCCGGAGTCCACAAACTGCACAACATTTGGTTCACTTTAGATGGGGATCCCGAATTTAAGCAACGGTTCACTAAGTCATGAAGTGGACCTGCTATCCATGAAAAACGGTCAACAAATCGTCTATAGTACCCGCAGAAACCTAGGAACGATCGTAATTCCTTAAGTGTGGTGGGTACGGGCCACTGTTTCACAGCTTCAATTTTGTGCGGGTCTGTTTCTATTCCCTCTGCCGAAACCTGATGGCCTAAAAATCTAACCTTCTGCTGCAAGAAATGGCACTTTTCAAGCTTCACTTTAAGACCGGTATCCCGCAGCCGTTGGAAGACAGTATCAAGCCGGTCCAAATGTTCTGCAAATGTCCTAGAGTAAATTAAGAGATCATCTAAATACACCAACATCATTTGAAAAATCAAGTCATTCATGGTAGCTTGCATTAGTCTTTGAAAAGTTGCCGGTCCGTTACAAACACCCATTGGCATGCGCAGATGCTCGTAAAGACCGAACGGTGTCGTGAAAGCCGTCTTGTATCGATCCTGCTCCCCGACTGCTACCTGGTGATAGCCACTTGCCAGGTCAACAGTGGAGAAAAATACTGCACCTTGCAGAGCATCAAAGCTCTCATCAATACGAGGCAAGGGGAAAGCATCTTTCTTAGTCTTTTGGTTAAGTTTGCGGTAATCGACACACAGTCGTATACTACCATCAGTTTTCCTAACGACTACCACTGGAGATGCATAAGAGCTTGAACTCTCTTGGATCACCCCTTTTTTCAATAACTTGGATATATGCTCCTTAACCTCATTATACTGATTGGGCGGAATGCGGCGATATGCTGAGGTCACAGGTATCTCATCAACAAGGTTAATTTCATGCGTGACTCGATCTGTATAACCTAGATCGTCATCATCAATCGCAAAAACCTCAGTATATCTAGCAAACAATGCTCTTAATTCGGCTCGTTGTTCCTCATTACCCCCAAGGTCTAGTTTATCCAGAACAGTTTCCATACTGGGGACAGCAGGACTTATTGGAGCAACGGAGACATGTTCAGTACTTGCAGAGATGCGGTGAAACTTCACTTTAACCTGCGGTTCACTGCTAACGCATTCTACTGGAGATAAAACACCAATGCGTGTCCTAGGATGCAGCCACACATCTTCCTGTGAGAGATTCACTACTTGCACTGGCACTGTATTGCTACCCGAATCCACGAAGGTGGGAAGGACAACCAGTCCTCCTGGCAAAGGCATGTTCAGAGGCTCTAGTAACATCTGACATTCGCCTTCGGACCTCTTTGAGAGCCCTTTGGCCATGACTGTGACCACTGATGCTGAGGGGATGTGTACCCCGTCTTTACCAGCTAATCTAGCCATAGTTCGCCTCCTGATAACACATTTCTGCACTCGGTGAAAAACTGTTCTCCAATCTGAATCTAGTTTTCCCTCCAGGATATTCTCAAATTCAGCATGGACTAGTTGACGACATCGGCTGATAATATTCATGCCAATAATGCAGGGTACCAAGGTCTCAGCATCTGTTGGATTTCTAACAACCAAAAATCCACAGTCTGGGATTTTCAAGCCCATAGTCATCACTTCTAACTCCAGGTAGCCCAAATATGGAATCTCTAGTCCATTGGCAGCCGTCAACCTTAGCCACCCGGTTGTAGACAACATCTCCTGTTCCTTGCCACACAAATGCTGACGGAAAAACTGCTCCGTGATGGTACTTACTTGGCTGCCAGTGTCCAATAAACAACGTGTGGAGACACCACCTATCCTCATTTCCACAACCGGACACATTCCCACAGCACGGGCAAGTAACTGATCATGTGATGGGTTATCCTTAGTTGAGTCTAATTTGTCCCCCCGAATCACCTGACTCACAGCGACCGAGGCATCTCGTTTCCCCGACTAATGGCTGTTTCCTGATTATCGACACCACGTTTCTTTGAGCAGTTCTTAGCTATGTGGCCCTCTCCCTGACATTTGAGACAGATGGGTTTGCCATCATCAGTAAATTTTAACTGGACCCGAGGTTTGGTGCCGGTCGGATTGTTAGAGTTTATTTTCTGAGTAGTCAGAGCCTTTACCGATGCAGCTAACTCACTTATTTGTTTACCCTGTTCTGTTACTACTTCAAGAAGATCCTCCAGAGTCACTGAGTTTTGTTCCCTGACCTTGACTACAGTACACCAAGCCTCTTTATCCACACCATCAGCTCCCTTATTCTTACCTTTAAGAATCTTTGAATGACTCGTGGCCTCCTCTATCGACCACAAAGATGCTTCTCCACGTACTTCTATCATGGTGGAATCTGGTCTCACTCTAACAAATTTCCTCAGCTCTCTCTTCAGTAATGGATCTCGGAGCCCTTCAATAAACTGATCTCTAAGAGCCTGTTTCTCATCAGCTACTGCATCTGGATTTTGCTTCAACACCTTTCTCAGGATCTGACATAAAGCATGTGAAAACTCAAGAATATCTTCACAGTCTTTCTGTTTGCGATTGTAAAAGTCATGCAACAGCTGAGCCGTACATCTTTTATCCCTAAATGCTTCTTGGAGGTACACGAACAAGTCACTGACGTGACCAGATACACCGTCACTTCGGAATCGCACTTCTTCCAAAGCTGCACCTCTCAAAAGGGACATAACTAAGTCATACTGGTCACTAACGGACTGATTCCTAGCATGCAATACACGTTCGACCTCCTCAATAAAATCGTCAACCGAACGGCCATCTTTGTCATACTCGCCACTAAAAGGTGCAATGTGCCGTTCCCTAGGTACAAAGACATAAGACCTCTGCGGTTCTTGGCTCAAAGCAGAAATGGCCGCCATCGCTTGCCGATGTTTTCTATTCAGTTCGGAGATTTGTGCCTCAACATCAATGTCACCACGTGCATTCTCAGCTAACTCGTCAGGAGAGTCCATCCTGAACAGTCTCTATTACAGACCCTCACGTGGTCAAGGTCTGGAGCAGTCCACCGTGAATAGCTGGCCAGATGTATTCCCTGCGGGGGCAGTCCCGCTGCAATCCCTCGCAGTCCGTCTGAAGTCCACGGATCACCACCGGCACCTTCTCTTCACAACACCAAGCCTGGTCACTGCTGATTTGGGGTATCACCACCACCGTCCTCCACAAATCGTACTCTGTCTCACACTGGCCACCTTATTGGTTACTAAACTACCAGACCCCACTCCTGGTACCAAGATTTGTTGGCGGGCAAAGGTGGACACACAACCAACAAATACAATTTTGGGGTCTTTTCTGATAGAATCCACAAAGGGATTTTTACATTTTATTTACATAAAAGAAAATTAACACAAAATATCCATAGCCAGTGCTCTCTGTTATACCCAAAATTGTGGAGGTATAAGGCTAACCGAAACATAAATTTTCCATCCAAATAAAATCAAATGTATGACCGTACAGACTACAGGTCAAACACACATACCCGGTCCAGTATTCACATTAACTGGAAATGGTAACCAAAACCCATAAAACCAACAAAAACAGTGGTGGTGATACCACAAATCACATCTGTTACAGCTCTGGCACGAGTCCTCTGCCCCAGGCCTCTACTCATGGCTAAAAGGACCATCATGGCATACACTTATTTATGAAATATGATTTCCTTGGTACATTTTACCGGCCGTAACATTTCACGCATTTCACAACCTAAGCAAATACTGCATCTACCTAGGTAAAAATGTATTCCTAACGCACAGATTTCCACACGTGTTATCCACATGTCCCTTCAGTATTTCTAACTCGCCACCATTTCAGTCAAACTAGCTCATATAATGAAATCTTCCTGGATGAGACTTTATTTAGATGACTATTTCCCTGTTTTTATTAAAAAAGTATATAAACTCACCCGAGGATTAAATCCGATTCCTGTAGACACCTGCCTCAGGTCGCCCGCAGTCTCACCGTTAGCCTCAATATGCCCAGAATGCAGTACGGTTTGCAACTACCGATCACCAAACAGTATCGCGGTAGTTCGCGGGCTCTTAAAGGAGACACCACCCGTTAATGCTACCACTTAACCATGCAGCATTACTATGACCCGGTTACATTTGTAGTAAGAGCAAAACAAGATCTCATTTCGCCAAAGGAATATTAATTTACCAGCTTCATTTATATCTTAGATATAATGTTAGAAGGAAAGAATATATTCATTAGACAGCTCCATCACCTTTTCACCGATCTAATCCCTACTTCTCCCACACCCCTAACCTCTACAATCTGTAGTCGCCCTAACACTCTCCGCACCTCGCTGCCTGTCTTTTCATGTGCTACCACCACTGCTGTGATTTTCTCAAATAAAATAGGCCCCAGATACATAACATTCTTGGGAAGTTTGAAAAAAAAAAACCATCAAATACTTCTATAGTTACTGTGTTCACAAGCTCAAGTGTCCCTGCAGCCACTATTTCATTCGATTACTGCTACCTAGCACTACTCTTTCAGTTTTGGTGTGATTTGTCTTAGAATAAAATCAGTTGTAGATCTATGGCGTTATTTTCCTGCCTAGTATCAAGAGCGCCACTGTTAAATTTCACATTCACTTGCACAAAACGTGTCTGAAGTCTGAGATCAAAAAGGAGAAATCTGAGAGCAAAAAGGAGAAATCCAAGCACAAGAGACAAACAGCATGCACAAACGTGTGTAATTTGTGGCGCATCTAGTTTTTCACAAAAGCAAAATAATTCAGTGTACAAATCTTTGCTGCTTTTGACCAATCAGCCATGTTTACAGACATATGTAAATGTAAATGTGTGGTATGTGCCTTTTCAGAACGAGCAGATAAAAGTCTGAAAGCAAAAAACACTGCTAGATTTGCAAGAGCACAAGTAAAGTTGAGCACATGCACCCTTCACAAGCAAGAGAAGCATCAATTTTGTACATGAGCAGCACATTTGAATGAATGCTTTGACAGATTTGTGCTGAAGCAAAGCGAATTTGAGTGAGAGACATTTTGTATGAGTGAATGTAAAATCCTGCCCTCAGATTTAAAAGTGGCTCTCTTGACATTAGGTAGGGAAATAACACCATATAGATCTTCAGCCATATAATGTTTCTGTGAAGCAGGAATTTTGATTGATCAAATACTTATTGAGTTATCACATTCACAAAGTTAAGTGTCTTATGCAGTCACCCTTTCCTTTGCTGCCACTAAGTGGCATCACTTCAATTTTGCTGCGATTTGTATCCGATTTGATCAGTTCGAGATTTTCACCCATATATTGTGTCTGCAAAGTTTGAAAAAGATCCGTCAAATGTTTTTTGAGTTTTCATGTTCACAAGGTCAACATGGTATATACCTCATATTAGGATGTTGTATCACTGGCTCAAATCCCATGGTCAACAGTTGGTCCAGGGATTGGCTGAGCCTGCTTTCTCAACTGTATACTGCTTTGGATAAAAACTTATGATGAATAAAGAACCTTTAAACTTTAAATTATATAAACCAGTGACACCTTGGAAAATGTCTCAGGTGTATGTTTTTTGTACGACATCCTTCACATGATTGGTGTTATATATGGTGATATGGAAAACAGAGAAATAAAACACACTAATCTGCGGCATTAAAATAATCATTTGCAGATGAGGATTAATCACTGCAGTCATTAAGCCCCTAGTACTACAAATGCTAAAATGGACTGGCTTTTCGTCTAGATCTTGCTGAAGTGTGGCTTGCAATTCAGCTGCAGGCAGTTTAGAACCTCAGACTGAAGAATTCAAATTCACTAAAAAAAAAAAGTAATTAAACGAGCAGACATGTAATTTTCATTCCAAGTGAATTTAATGAAAAGGCCCTAAGAAATGGTTAGAGATATTCACATTAAGAATCACATCACATAATTATATTATAGATGTAAACACACCACCATAATATCTTAAAGCAAGCGTTTAAAAACACTATCAACTGTTAGCATATTCTTTTAAAAAAATGCAGATGTTTTTTGGCAAATGTATTTATGGGACAAATGTGCATTTCTAGCTCCTGCAATCACTGCATCTTTGCCCAGTAGGTCTGCTGGTCTGTTTTGATTATGACAATGACTTTGGTACTTACAAGCATAATGGGCTTTGCTAGTGGAAAATTAATTAAAAAAAGCATCTTATTTCCCTCAGTTGGTCTCTAGCTATTAATACATTCCATAACATGCATGCATGCTATAGCACCGGCGAGATGGTGTTCCATCGTACGTAGCCCTGTGATTTGTTACAGTTAATGATTAGTGTGTTCACAGTTGTATTGTGTGCCTTTGCCCTGTCCGATCTTCGCGTGTCTTTAGCCGTTATATAAAATTACACACTGTGTGTGTACCCTGCAGTCTGTCAGTGTGTACCCTGCAGTCTGTCAGTGTGTACCCTGCAGTCTGTCAGTGTGTACCCTGCAGTCTGTCAATGTGTACCCTGCTTCTCCCTGGTCTGGTCTGGTTCTGGTGCTTGTTTGCTGCTTGCGTTAGAGCTTTTTAAGGGTTCAATGAAAGGGCATTCTTTTCCCCTTAAAGTGAGTCTCTTCATTTTTTGCTGCCACTGTAATGCCTCAGTCTGCCAGATGTTAGACTGGCATCAGAAGTGGGTTGCCAGAAGCGACCTCACTAGTGGCATAGAAGAGGGCTCTCAGCGCTGTATCTGCCGGTGCTGCGGGAAGACAGGACAAGAGGCATGCTATTGCCCGGAGGCCGGCACCAGAGCTGCTGGCAGGCGAGCAGCGGAAGACAGAGAGAGGGAGGGAGGTGCTGTCCCGTCCATGAGAGAAAGCCCGGACCCATGCAGCGTGCCCTGAAGCCGCACCTGCTGTGCTGCCAGCACCCCGTCTGAGTCCACGTCAGCACCCAGGGAAGGAGGGAGCTCCTGCAGGCTCTGCCTGCTCGCTGTCCAGTGAAGACTCGCACCTTGCCAGCCATGAGGAGGCATGCCACATGTTTGAGGCTCGGCTGCCTCAGGAGCAGCACGAGCTCAAACAGCAGTGGCGGCCCGGGAGTGTTACCCTCAGAAGCACCTGGCTAAGGCGGCAGAGGTGGCATTATTCGGCTGCCAGACGGTGCTGCTTGGTCGAAATGGGGGGACATGCTGGCACAGCAAAGGGAGCAGGCTGAGCGGGACCAGCAGTGTCTGTACGATTCCCTGAAGCAGGGATGGGGCATCTTAGGGAAGCTGCGGGAGTGGCTGGTGGAACTGGAGCAGCTGGGCAAGACCATCCCAGGCACAGAGCCAGAGGGCCAGCTGAGAAACCAGCCTGACGGTCAGCAACAGGTCCCCACAAAGCCATGGAGGATGAAGGGCTGAGGCCAGAGCCTGCTGGCTGCCCAGAGCCCACTAGTAGTCCGGCTATGCCAGTGGTCCCCAGCTCCTCTACGTGTAAGCTGTCCCTGGAGAGGGAGCACTGGCAGCTGCCACCAGTCCTCGGCGATTTTGTACCCTGTTTGATCCTTGCGTACTTTAGCTGTTGTATAATTACTCACCGTGTGTGTACCTCACAGTCCAGCATCAGACCTCCCCGCTTTTCCCAGGTATGTCTGGCTCCAGTGCTTATTTGGCTTGTTTCGTGCTTTAAAGGACTGAATACAAGGCCATTCTCCTTGTCTCTCCCCACTGCTGTGATACCTGATATACTGTCCCAGCATTTTCCTTGATGCCCCATGAGGGAGGGCAGGATAACCATTCACTATTCCTTTGACTAGTTCCTCTCCAGTTCCATTTCCCTTTTCCGAGATTCATCAGATCCTGTGGAGTGGTAATTATGTTACGTATGCATAGTTACACATAAGTGCAACAAATTGTTTTAATTAAATTGAGCTGACAGCTAACTCATTCCTTCTGTTGTAGATGAGGAGTCATGAACTCCATCATGGAAGTACATTTGGATATTTTTACATGGTTGGTTGCATCATAATTTTTTGAGGCTGCCATCTGTGAGACATCCCGGTGTAAAATGCAGGCCTTCTTAATGCATTTTGTGGGTACTGGACTAACTATGCATAATGGGAGGAAAAAGGCTGAATTTTCAAACTACGTCTTTGCTGTAGAAGGACAGCACTTGGTGATCCAGGGCCAACAGACTCCTTATTTGCTAAAATGTGGGGATTTTTTGTTCTTATGTTTCACAGTAATCAATAAGGACCAAATACATCCAGCAGTAATGGAGCATTATTTACTTGTAAAAACCTCTAACATTCCCTGCCCAACCAAAACATTTCTGCTGAATATTTTTGCAGATTGGGTGTTCCTTGACCATCATTCAGAAGATGCGCAGATGGTCACGAACTAGAAAATGATTTATTTTTCGTTGAAATGTATTTAAGATTCATGCAATTTATTGTTAAATGTGCGGTACACAATTAGACTCTCATTTTGTTTACTCCAAATAATACAAAAAAAGACAAACAAAACACAAATGATGATAGCATGGTAGATAATAAATGAAATACACATATCAGCACCACATTTTAGACACACACACAGACAGACACTGACGCAGACACTGCACTGGTTGAGGGCCCTCCCACCATTCACATCCATGGACAATTGGGTGACTCACAATTCACCTTAGCATCTTTTTGGACTGTGGGGATGGTGAACTGCACATGCAAGAAGGAAGTCCGCAATAACATGGGGGAGGACATATGTGGAGATGGGATGGAGAATCAGACCCTAAGCCAACCACCACACCATTCTGCTGACTCCCATAAACACACAATACACATATTGGTATTATATTGTATATATTGCTATTATATTGTATATATTGGTATTATATTGTATATTTTGCTATTATATTGTATATATTGGTATTATATTGTATATATTGGTATTGTATTGTATATATTGGTATTATATTGTATATTTTGCTATTATAATTCTTCATTTCCCACAAACCCTTGATTTCCCACAGATTTAGTTCTACAGGCCATTATCAGTTGTATCATCAGTTGTATCACTTTTAGTTTTAAAATGTTTTAATTTATTACATTTTCTTCTGAATAGCTTGCATTAAATCATCACTGAAAAGAGCATATTGTTGCGCAAATAAGGAACTAGAAAAAAAACACCACGGAGAATTTCTTAAATTCCTAAATATAATCAAAAAAAAAAAAAAAACACATCTCTGACATATTGTCTATTCCGAACATTTTAAGAACTCAATAATTCTTAAGCATATTATTCATATTCCGGGCTTTATGATTCTTTTTTCACCACGTCCACTTCCTTAAAATCATGGATTCCTTGTTTTAGTTAATAAAATGAATAATAAGAGAGGCACCATCTATAATATAAAATTTTACATTATGTTGATGTTTCATGAAATTATTATTAGCTGATAACTATTCATCCATTGCACGATATACTGTCATTTTTCAATTTTTTATTGCTACGTTTCCTTCCTACACTGAGTCACTATAATTTCCAGAAAATTCAGATACATTTTATTGAACCTATTATACATTAAATATACCAGTGCTGAAGCAGTTTACCATTCAAGTTACAGAATAATGAATATATACTGTATGCTTCTTTGTAGCATACAAAACAACTAGAAAAGTTTGTTTTATTGTTTTTCATTCCTTTTTACTCTATAGTGAATTCTAAATGCTCTGGCAAAAAACTGTAATTAGAACTTCAAAAATATTATCACCATAAAGCAGGTCCCATGTCCCCTTGGGCTTCCGCTTAGGGTTTGCATGGATTTATTGTTACTTACATAGCACTGAAACCCGGGGCTCATTAGCACATATAAGTTGAAGTGGATTCCACTTGCAGGAAGTCTGTTGCCAATAATAATGAAAAAATGAACACAGTGAAGCCATCAATTACAATATACCAGATTAACAAATTAGCTGGTGAGCTGTTACATGGGGTCTATCCTTGTTCTCGGCATTTAAATTTAGACTGGAAGGTTCAGCTCAGTCTATCGCAGTCAGCGCTGCTGATGCGAACATCAAGCTGCTGTCCAAATGTCTTCTACAAGCCTGCGTAATTAGGCACAGTGCAGAAATGCAGCGATGGGGCTACGCTGTACGTCCCTGGCTGACCCAGCGAAGGACCTCGCCCCATATTAAGCTCACTCAGCTACCACATCCTTCTGATCATTCGACAATGGGGGAGTTTAGCCAGCCGGCCTCAAACTCCCAGTGTTTTTTCTTTTTTCCCCCTATCCTCCTTGGGAGTTTCTGTTTTCTCTCTTATGCTACCCCTAGGCGCTTTCACAGTGAGTAATACTATTGTACCATATCAATTGCTTTTGAATGTATCAGTAATGCTTTTACTTAATTGCATCATATATTAAGCACAATGGGACAGCTGTGTGAGACAGGTGCCATGCAAATATTAAATAATCGGAAGATAACCTGAACTGGCATATCTTTCAGGTGATATTTGTGTAGGAAATCTATACCAGTCATTTAGAATAGCCCTTTTCATGGCAATAATGGAAACAGAGTCTGCATTATTGTTATTCAGATCAATGAGGAGTTCCATAACATTTAAGACTTTTCGCTGAGACAGACCCCGAATATAAGCAAACTAGGGGAAAATGTGCTGAGGTTTCAGTGAGTAAATGAAACCTTCCTTTCCAGTGTAGGCAATATTCAGATGGACCCATTGATTTTCAAATCATAGCATTTGCTGGTGACTGATGTGTCAGGGACGGCCAGCAGGAATTGTCACCTGTGGAAAAAACAGACAAGCACCGTGAATAAGAAAAATGCTGCCAGAAGCAGTGTCAGTGGCCTCCGTGGAGACGCACGGAAATGTGCCACGATGGGACGCACAGACCCGCTTTGGCTAAAGTGAAGAAATTATTCAGCCTTGCAATATTTGTTTTATTTCCAGACAATAAAGAGATTTTAAATTTTCAAGCGAGAACAAATGATGCAGGGAAATCAAGTTGCTATTAGTGCTTTTCTCTGGAGATTTATTATTAAATCCCATTTGCTTTGACAAACCGACTGGAGCAAACTATACTGTAGGTAATGCTATGCTACAGGTTGGACTGAGGGGAAGACCTGTTGTTAATACTCTGTGTTGACGTTTTAGCAGGAAATGGGTGTTAAGCAGAGCCTGTACGGTTTTATCTTACTTTCATAAAAATAACATTCTGTTATTTATAGAGGTCAGTGGGGATGCAGAAAAGTAATTATTAATGTCAGGCTTGTGATGAATGTGCCTGATTTTAAAAGAAGCCTGGGAGGCAGAAATGATTGCCTGAAACAGGATAACGCTCTGAACTTTCTCTAGTTTGAGGGACAAATTCTGTCATAAGTGCTCAGCCTTTTTCTCGTGCATCCTAAGTAGGCTAATACTTTTCCCCTTTGGGATGCTAGTACTGCAAGTGGTTTTAATTTTGTAGGAACCGTTTGTCATGGTAAGAAGTACTGAAGATGTCACAGCAGGGCAGCAGAAGTGGGGTAAAAGACAATTTATTTGGATGGAAATCGTAGCGGAGCTGTCTGTTGTATTGCTTGCAATACACACAAGGGTGTAAGTGGTATTGTGTATTCCATAATGTTATGTGTACTAAAGCTGTTCCATGTTTTTGATTTATTTGTGGTTTTCGCATTCTGGGGAAGGAACATAGGGTACAATAAGTTGCATAATGAATTTGGTTAAGTCACTGCAACTAATTGTCTGACATTTAAACTGCTGAGTTACACTTGGAACTCTCTATACTTACTGCCGTGCATCTTGAAAAAAAAAAGAAAGGTCTTCATAGTGTGGTTGATTCTTCTCCTTTGTGTACTAATGGGCATATGTTTTCAAGAATAATGTCCCAACGAATTTGAAGCTTAGTTATGCCTATACAGCCAGATGCTCTAAGGCAGATGTTCTTGAAAGCCAGACATACATATGGTTTGTTGAAATTTTATCTAAAAACTTATAATAGATGAATGGCTAAATCAGCAAACAAAAAATAAATAAATACATCAGTAAATTGCTCCTGAACATGGATAGGGCTGAGTATTTCTCAATGTGATGTGCTGTCCATTCAAGGAGAGACTTGACAGTATTCCCCAGAGTCAACTAAATTCTCCAGGTCTAATCTAAGATTTGTAACATTTTCATCGTCTGACTGCATATGTTAAATGTGCCTTAAATTCAAAGCTAAGGCTACGAGCTTTGGGGCTTACTTTTGAAGACAGGAAATTGTCCTCAAGAGACCTGATCTAACACATTTACTTGATTTTAGGCAAGTTAATCCTAATTCAGTGTTTTATCCTCTGACATCTCTGCTTTGCCAGCGTACAACGTGGGTGAGTGCGGGGCCAGCGCTATATTTAACTCGTGCTTTGCACAGGGGACTGAGGTTACGCGAGGGGGCAGTGGTACAGGCTGCTCGCTGCTCTCTCTCTAACAGGGCAAAGAGAAGCAGAAAGGTGGACTTGTGTCCCAGCACGACTAGCTCCTCAAAACCTAAGGTTCATTGCCTTCTATGAAATAATATCTTTATCTGCTGATGAATTTGACCTCAATTCCCATTTTTAGAATATTATTTATTTTCTTTCGACCGAAAGATGGTGAAATAAGTATATCCTTACGTCGCCAACACCTCATCGCACAGTATTCCACACAGTAGCTAGAATAAAGATATAGTAGCGATGTGGAGTAAAAATTTTGCTGTAAAAGTACATTGTCATTGCTCTGCAGTCAGTAATGACCAGAGTATGATATGCAGATGGTTGCCAGTGGAAAAAGGAATTACATGTTTCCTTTATTATTTTTATACCGATGGCTGCTGTGAGCCAATAGGGGAACACCTGAGACTGAAACGAAAGCGAGAAAATAAATATATTGCTTGGTAGCTAAGGACAGTTCTCTGTCTATTACAACCAATATATGCCACTTAGCCTCCAATTTACACCCCATCTGTGATCCATTTATGTCGCAACCATTAGATTGAGCCCTCATAAATCACATCGTTTGTCTATAACATTAAGATGGAAATTTAAGCAGTACACTCATTATCACAACAGCAACTGTCATTACTTCCCTTATCTACTTGCCCCTTTGCTTTAAAGAAATGCATATAAAATATCTCATCCATGTGTAAAATATACATGGACCAAATACATTGAACTGCAGATTATACCAAAAAGGATCTCACCCTCATTAGATGCTAATTTTGATATTTAAAGGTTAAAAGGGTTAATACAATTATACTTGACGTCACATGAGAATCCATGGTAATGGAATTCTGAAAATGAACTGGTTCAGTTTGATTTGGGGTCATTGACAGATGATGTTTGCTGTAATACAGCCCCACAGTGCTGAGAGCTTATAGTGACTGTTGGCAAAGAGAAGTGTTTCTCCGAAGAGCAGCCTCCCGTTCCTGCTGTCATTCAATTTGCAGCTTTGAGGCCTGGGAGAAATGGGAATTATACGTATCACATTCCTTGGCTGTTTAAAACCTATACAGCATATATGGGATGTAATATACCCTTATGGGATGTAATATACCCTTTCCTATGGCTTGAAGGAAGGCGTTTCTTGGGATATCCTTCGTTAGTAATAAGAACAATATTGCCTGTGTTATGTGCTATGGATACACAGACATACCCATGAAACATGATCTGAAATAAAGATCAAAAAGAAACTTAATGTTAGAACACAATAAAATTGCTGTAAACAGCGTTTTGGTGAAAATACTGTAGCAGGCTTCCTTTAACTGGTAAAAACACGACTGGCACATAAATCAACATACCATTAGGTAAAGCTTTCTTTCCCTTAAATTACATCTATGTTGTGTCTGCTTGTTTTTCATTAGTCCAGCTGATTATATTTTGCGTGGAGGGATGATTCATGCCTGAGCCTGGAATTATACAAATCCAGCAGTACAAGAACATTCTGCTGTATTTTCACCCTAATTCATTTTCATTTTATCATTCTATCTAACTAGTGCACTAAACAATATACATGCTTAAAAATTGGCATGATTACAAATTTTCATAATTGTGCAGTTTTACACATAAAACATATATAAATACATAAACCTGCTTTTAATGTATTTGTCTGTATTTTAGCTGTTATTTGCTTTATAGTTAAAAGGCCTCAAGGCAATCATACATATCAAATATGACAATGACCAAGAGGGTTCAACATCTCAGAATTTTCCCAAATATTAAACTTAAAACAATTTTAAAATAGCCTCCTTTTGCTTTAATGACAGCGTTGCAGACACTTGGCAATCTTTCAACCGGCTTCCTGATCTAGCCACCCAGAATGCTTCTCCAACAGTCCTGAAAGAGTTTCCACACGTTCTAGGCACAAGTTGGCTACCTTGCTCTTTCGCTTTGATCCAACTGATCCCAAACCAGTTCTTTAGTTTTTAGGTCAGGGGATTGTGGGGGGGCAGGTCATCTGTCACAGCACTCAGTTTCTTTCCTTGTTCAAACGATAATACTTACTACATAACTTGAAGTGTATTTAGGGTCATCATATAGTGATTTTCAGTAGGTATGTACAGACTTTTGACTGGACCCGTATAACACAGTGACAGGCTGTTTTTAAGCTTTGGTTAGAAATCAGCTTAACTCTAAATGTCTAGCACCCACCAGAGAGTTTCTGCTCTTTTTAGAGGATTGTACAGCAAAAATCATTCAAGCCGTAGGTACATGGATTAAAGCCATTGCCCTTGATGGTTGTTTGCATTAATTCATCCCACCTGTTCATAATTCCCGGTCTGTCTTTCTGTCTGTCTGTCTATCTATCTATCTATCTATCTAATCTCCCTCATGGGAGTTTGACTTACACAAAAATGTTCTGAGGAAGGAAGGAAAAATAATTGGTTCAGATAACCAATCAGATTGTAGAGGAGGTGGGTCCAAGCAACTAGAGGAGGTGAGATCAACCAATCAAATGCCTTAGTCCTGTCTCCTCTAGTTGTGACATGTGTCAAATGTGTGGCAAGCTGTTGTGAATGTTTAATTAGTCTGTAGCGGCCAGTGTGCTTTTCTATGCTTGCTGGGGAAGTGCCATCAGTTCAGGTGATGCCAAACGCCTGATCAAACTCATCAGGAAGGCCAGCTCCATCACATCACTGACCCTGAACAGACTCATCAGGAAGGTCAGCTCCATCACAGCACTGACCCCGAACAAACTCATCAGGAAGGTCAGCTCCAACACATCACTGACCCCGAACAGACTCATCAGGAAGGTCAGCTCCATCACATCACTGACCCTGAACAGACTCATCAGGAAAGTCAGCTCCATCACATCACTGACCCTGAACAAACTCATCAGGAAGGTCAGCTCCATCACATCACTGACCCTGAACAAACTCATCAGGAAGGTCAGCTCCGTCACAGGACTGACCCTGAACAGACTCATCAGCAAGGCCAGCTCTGTCACAGGACTGACCCTGAACAGACCCATCAGGAAGGTCAGCTCCATCACATCACTGACCCTGAACAGACTCATCAGCAAGGCCAGCTCTGTCACAGGACTGACCCTGAACAGACCCATCAGGAAGGTCAGCTGCATCACATCACTGACCCTGAACAGACTCATCAGGAAGGTCAGCTCCATCACATCACTGACCCTGAACAGACTCATCAGGAAGGTCAGCTCCATCACAGCACTGACCATGAACAGACTCATCAGGAAGGTCAGCTCCGTCACATCACTGACCCTGAACAGACCCATCAGGAAGGCCAGCTCCATCACATCACTGACCCTGAACAGACTCATCAGGAAGGTCAGCTCCATCACATCACTGACCCTGAACAGACTCATCAGGAAGGTCAGCTCCATCACATCACTGACCCTGAACAGACTCATCAGGAAGGTCAGCTCCGTCACAGCACTGACCCTGAACAGACTCATCAGCAAGGTCAGCTCCATCACATCACTGACCCTGAACAGACTCATCAGGAAGGTCAGCTCCATCACATCACTGACCCCGAACAAACTCATCAGGAAGGTCAGCTCCATCATATCACTGAACCCGAACAGACTCATCAGGAAGGTAAGCTCCGTCACAGGACTGACCCTGAACAGACTCATCAGCAAGGTCAGCTCCATCACATCACTGACCCTGAACAGACTCATCAGGAAGGTCAGCTCCGTTACATCACTGACCCTGAACAGACTCATCAGCAAGGCCAGCTCCGTCACAGGACTGACCCTGAACAGACTCATCGGGAAGACCATCTCCATTACAGCACTGACCCTGAACAGACCCATCAGGAAGGCCAGCTCTATTACAGGACTGACCCTGGACCCACTAGAGGGAGTAGCAGAGAAGAGAAGACCCAAACTGGATATTATCAACAATTCTGCCCATTGTCTTCAGGGGGCGCTATCCTGGAGCAAATTCCTGCCTGCTGCCATCAGTCACCACAGTGCCTCCTGCTGATGCTCTACTCCCCGTCCACAGCCATAACACTTCAGTAAGCATCCTGTCTTGGTACAGTACAATCTGGTGCTTCATCTTCTAACTGAATGTAAATTATTTGCATGTAATTATTATTCTTACATTTAAATATTAATTTTTAATATCACATTCAGTTTTTCAGAATATTTTACTTATTTGTTTACTGAGAGCACTTTTAAAATCTGTTGACATTTCCTTTACTTTGTTTACACTATGTGTACTGTTTTTCCACCTTGTTTGTTTGGCACTGGATGTGTTTGTCAGTGCACTATGTTCTTGCTGCTGTATGCACTAGAATTCCCTGCTGGGATCAATAAACTCCATCTTAATCTTAATATCCATTGAAAGCTGAGTGAATTTACCAAGTGGTAGATACGTGGCAATACAACTAAAAAAGAGAAAGAATGGGATCAATAGAAGGATTTGTACAATACTTAACATAAACAATGGCATATTCAAGGTTTTCAGAAGTGGGCAGATGCTGTATCTATTATCTCAATGAGGCATCCAGTTTCACGTAAAACATGTGTAAGGATGTGTGCTAAGTTCATTAACTAATCCAGGTTCTATGACTAATTAGCAGAAATTGTCTGTAAAGAAACATCCAGAACACTATCCAACAGGGAAGAGTTACATATCAGATAGTGTGTCGTGAAGATGAGATACATAGTAACTCCGTGGAGTCATTCTTGTGCATACAGCAGCAAACAAACATGCAGTGCAGTGCAAAGACAGTGTGCATGTGCAGACAGACGAATTCTAAAACTGGCTAATCTACTAGGATCCCCACATAGTGTAGCCATCCAGTGCCAGTAATCTCGAGTGTCATATCAGTAGGTTGCACATATCAGTTAGAGCTGTATTTTGACAGTAAAATAATTCCATAGGCTTAGGAATGCGTAAATAAGTTGAGTTCAACATAAAAAAACAGTTAGATGTGGCATAAATTTGAAATATTGTTCAAACAAAAAGATTCTAATGCCAGGATTCAATAGTGTACTGAACATGCTAAAGGAAAGGTCTGAAGTTTGGAACGTTTTATATTTACCTTTTTGAAAATGTTCTTCAAATATATCACATACTGTACATTGGATACAAATGGAAACACATTTTGAATAGGCTAACTAACAGGATACTAACAGGACAATTGAAAATGTATGTTTCCATTATAGTGAATGTAGCATGGGACAGAAATACATACTGGATGTTATGGCAGTCTGTCACAGTGTATGGGTAAGCTCACACCAGTATACATGGGTATACACCAGTATACACTTACAGAAGCCATTTAAACTAAATGTGTATCTTTGGTTTGTGGTAGGAAAGATCTCCAAGTGTTATTTGGACCTCCAACGCTGGAGATGGGAGGCAGGCTTGCAGCCCGCTGAGATACTGTGCCGTAGGATCTGGCATGTGCTGAATTATGTTTATTAAACATTGTATATAAGCATACTGATATAAAAACAATGCAGTACTAGTATAAACTGCTCAGTGTTAAAACTCATTAAGTTGTACCATTCTTTGCTTGGCTCACTTCAAATATCAAGACAAGTCATCCCTGCCAAAGCGCAGAACCCTAAACCTAACTGGTTTGACAGGTTAATTTGACTAAATTAAGATGGTATATTGTTGATTTAAAAATGGTCATGATTAAACATTTATGAGTCAGATCAAACACACATCAAATTTCTCAGCAGAAATAAACAGCCTATGGACTTGAGCTTGTGTTTGTCCTGTTGTTTCAGGACAGTGTCTGGCTCTGGGTGCCCTTGATCATTAAGTCACCAGTTCATATCCCGTGATTGGCTGAGTGATGTGATGTCACCATTGGGCCCTTGGGCAAGCCCTCTAACCCTAGCTGCTCCAGGAACTGGCTGGCCCATCATTCTCAAACATACATCGATTTAGGTAAAAGTATCTGCTAAATAAATAGATCAAATTTGTAAGTAATAATCCCACATTTGCAGGTTGGCATCGTAATTCCTTGATCATTCCAAAAATCCAATATAAAGATGCACATGGGCATGGAATATTGATTAATTCACATAGACGTCTTTTTATCTGATCAATTATTTGGTATAAGATTTAATCCATGATGTTTTATAGGTCAGTGCATATTACCACTATGCTTTGTACTTATAAAAAATAGTTTGGGGCTGCTTATATAAGCATTAAGTACACGTTAGAAGTTCTACAGTGCAGTTCTAGAACGTGAAGTCTATCGCCGTCTGGTTAATTCTGTAGAGGAAAGGGCCTGATATTTCCGGCCGTTTACACTAGGCCTTGTCTGGCAGCCTGGTAATGTGGATACGACCTAGACTGAGTGCTGGGTTTAAAATTAGGTAAGCTGCTTTTCTGTCTTTGGCGGCCATCCCTGTCAGGACCAAGATCTTGAATTAAGGTCTTGAGCACAACCCCTAATCAATGGGCAGTGCACAAAGATCAGAAGAGGTGAACTGTGAACATCGCGACAGGTCAAAAGCAAGATGTGCACCTGCATTCCTCACGCGTCATGAGTTATCAGCAGCTACACAGTGACAGCCTTTCCTGGATGAGGAATGCACTTTCAAGCACTTTCTTAAATCATTATTGTACTGACAGAAGCTAAAAACCCACTCGTAAAGAATGGATTATCAGTTTTTCTTAATGAGATGCCATGGGGCAGATGTTCATGAAACGCAGTGCAAACAGTCATGCACTGGAAAGCTCCAGCGTGCCCCATTACTTTAATATCAGCCTTCTGTTCATGCAATCCACACAACTGTACAGAAATGCTTGAAATAATGACACTGTATGCTATCCATCCATGCATGCCGTTTCAGGACAGGGTCACAGTCAGCCTTAAGCCTGCTCAAGTTAGCATAGGGTGCTATCCGGGTGACATCCTGGAGGGAACAGATTATACTCGATCCGTTATAACGTAATAACTCTCCGTACAGTACATGGAAAAGGGAAAGTGAGTGTTTACTTTAGTAGCATTGGAGGTTAAAGTAATTTATATATATATATAATTTCATTTTATTTTCCCCCCCATGTTTTTCTGATAGGCTGTATACTTAATGATGGTTTGACTTTGAAACTCTGTCATTATCAATAGTTTGCCAAATTACTGACACAAAAAAACTGTATAGTACTAGAATGAAACCATGATCCCCTTACTGGTACCACAGCCAGTGTTGTGCTCAGTGTTTGTATGACTAGAGTCCTGAGTGCTGCCTCACAATCCTGCCTCTGCACTGTGTCTACAGTTTGTGTTCTCCGTCTGGATACTCTAATTGGTGTTTCAAATTGCCATCGCGTGCCCTGCAATGGACTAGCGTCCCGTATAGGGTGAACCCCAGCCTTGTGTCCTGTGCTATAATAGACACTATCATTAGATACAGATATGTCAGTAATGAAACGAAACAGTGACAATACTATTTGTAATAAAATAAGAGTTTTGTTATGACCATGCTTACTTTGTACTAACTTCTCTGTATGGGGCAAACATTGTTGCATTTTTCCTATTAATTTCTATTTTTCTTTTCTTCTAGTTAGTATTGTGGTTTTGCTTTAGTAGTATTATCTAAAATAGCACGTCTCATGTATTACAAATGATTATGTACCTCTGAGTTGGTACGCTTGTGAAACATTTGAATAATTTATTTTACCCTAATTAATTCATATCACAATAATGAATATGGCACTGGGAAGCCTGCAGAATGAAGGATGAACCAGACAGAAGACTGGAGGAATGCCACACACACACGCACACACACACGCACGCACGCACATGTAGGGTAAACATATATGTGTGTGTGTGTGTGTGTGTGCATAGTTTCCAGGAGTTGACAGCGATTTGACAATGCCTAATAATTAATTAGCAAGTGACTCTTATTTATTAAAAGGACATTCAGCAGTATTACCTGATTAGGCATCATACTCAATTCAACATGGGTAGACAGGATGAAACAGAATTTGCGTATGTGTATGAACTGAAGAGCATGGAGGTCAATAAAAATCGGTGTGCCGTCCACCCACATCCATTTGCCAGTGGCGTGACCTGAAGATCACTAGTGCCGACGTCTTCACCACGCTCTTGTCGGAGCAGCAGGTGCACAACCAGCCGTCACTGTCTCGGAGACGGTGACATGTTGCACTTGAAGGTTATCAGTGACATGGGGAAGATGCTAAGATGCTCAGTCAGTCACCGATGCTGGGAAAAACAGCACAGTCAAAGTTAACTTAGACCTACAGTAACTGTTATAGAGGGACAGCTTGACTCTATCAACAGGAAATTTTTCTCAAAATATAATTTCAATGAGGGTAAACATGTGCACTAATTCTGCAACAAGTGAGAGATTGTAGTACTAATTCAGTTTGGGAATATTACAGCATAACAAGCTAATGCATAGGAATTAACCAAATATTAACAGATTTTTGAGGATTCAACAAAAAGAAAAACAGCCCTGTTGACAAGGTCTGTAGTTCATTACCAAAACTGATATTGTGGTTTTTTGTACAGCATTTCAGTTCAGTGAGCATTATTGATTTAATACACAATTAAATAAATCAACAAAACTGAAAATAGCCATTGTTTATCCATATGAGATTTAGCATACAGTACTTGTTGAATAGCTCATACATGTAGCTGTGCTACAATTCAGCATTATCTGTTGATCGTGTATATTAAATGCTGCAGTTGTTGTTGCAGCTAAGGAACAAAACAGTAAAATTTCCATTTAGAGGTCAGATCACTGTCTGGGCCTGTACAGAATTCATTTCTCTGTAGATCTACCCTATTGGCTCTCCCATCTCTTATTTACCTAGCGACCTGCCTCTGAGGCATTGGATTGGCATGGCTACACATACTCTCACAGGAAAATGGCTTGCAGCTTGTTTTCTTTGTTAACTACGTTTCTTTTGCTATGCTTATCTTACTCTGATAAGGTCTTAAATCACCTCAATGTGTAGATCTTGGATTTCAGCTAAAAGCACTGACGTAGCTTTTTCATTACCAACTGAGAGACACCAGACTGAAGACACTGGCCTAATATATATGTGATATTATAATCTGTTTCTGTTCTGTATACACACCAAGATATAAGATATATGTTATTTACCCTAAGGGGAAACAGCAAGGTACACGGACAATGTACAGATAAGCATATAGCACAAAACATAAAGACACAACATAGTGTCACAGTACACAGACAGAACATTGTGTGCAAAAGAAATGAAGCAATCATTACGATCTATTAAACGAATCTACGATCATTAAAATGAAATACATAGGATCTAGCATCCACTTGTCCTGCTGTAGGGGAGCCCAAAGCCTATCCCAGACAAAGAGGGCAAGGCTGTTCCCTGCATGGGATGCCAGGCCATCACACAACTCACAGACACACCCACACAACCACACACACAACTCACACACACACACAACCAACCACCCCCCCCACCCCCCCCACACACACACACACAACTCACAGACACACACACACACACACACACACACACACACGTAAACCTGTACTCATATCTTTTTGGGGACTGTCCAATCATTTCTATGGGCAAAACCCATAATACAAGTCTAGTTTTTTCATTGCACAGATTTTTATAAAATTAAATTTCCCCTTGTGGGAACTGAAAAAAGTGGTCCCAGCAATGCTAAAATAACAGGTTTTTATCACATTGTGGGGACATTTGGTCCCTTGCACACATGTACACACACAGCAGAGGATTTTTCTTTTAACCTAGAATGTGAGAGATGCTATCCACTGTACCACCAAGCTGCCACCAGGGTCAATAATGTCACTTATAACTTTTAACTTTGCCTTTACAGTACTACTTTTAGCGTGACAATTATAAGTTTCACTGTATGGAATTTTCCCAAGAAAATAATCTACTGTATATCTAAGCAGATTCATTAATAACTTCACACAGAATCAAATGTAGTAATACTATAAGAAATTATGATTTCTGTAGTGCTGCATAAAAGTTGAATGTTAAGAAAATAATCTCTTCACTTCCATCTAATATTCTTACAGTATCCTATAATACTTGTATAATAGCCATAATATTTTATAGTACTATTATAAGATTCAGTGCCAATATTACTTATTTTAGGTTTATATACTACATAGCAGTTCTAATACCTTATGGCAATCAACAGTATGATGCTGCATATAAAACTATACGAAATACACAAATGTAAAATTACATACTGTATCAACAATCATCTTAGATGAAAAATACAGACAAAGTGACACAGGCGTAATTTAATAAAGACATAATAGAATTAACTTGTATGAAGAGATGGGTCCCTGGCCAGTGCTGACAATCTGGCTAAATTTGGCACAGCTTTCATACTCCCTGACTTTTAATGACATTTCATAACAAGGGGCTATTTTAGCAGTTTTAAGTAGGGCCACATTTTTGCATTTATTTGTAAACACAAGCTATAATTCTTTCCCAATAGGCTAAACTAGGGGAAGCAAACCTGATCCCTGGAGGGCTGCTGTGGGTTTTTGGGATGGCTTCTCAATCAGCCAATAACAGTGGGTCCCCAGGACTGGAGTTGAGAATCATTGCTTTACGATTGGTTACTGAAAAGTGGCCATACTCAGACATAGTGAATACACTATTTAGTTCATTATGATATTATATTTTTCTTTTTGTGTGTGTCTCTAAGGTTTTGTTATTCAGACACATCAACAGACACATTGCCTTTGGTTTGCAACTGTTCCTAATTGTTCTTGTAATTTTAATAATAAATAATTTCAGAACAAATTCTTTTTTCCCTGCTGTACCAAACTTGCACCGAACCGTGAATGCAAAACCAAGTATTGTACCAATCCATGAATTTTCTGTATGGTTACACCCCTATTAAGTGGAAATACAGTTAATTAATTTTGACCAATGCTGATACCTACAGTAAATAAATAAATACCCTTGGGTTCTTAGCTTTGTCGAAGATGGCTGAAATACAGGCTGCAAACAGGTATACGTCTTGTTTTTTTTTTTTGTTTTTTTTACAACTTTTTAGAAAGTATTCGTACTGTTCGGGACGACGACTCTTAAGATGCATCATTAAATTGGTAGTGTTAAATGTTAACATGCCGCCTTATCAGCTTGGCTCATCGGCAGAAATGTTCATATCTGCCGACGCCGATGATGAACTTTATAAGCTTTTACTGCCGATGTTGTACCAATATCGTTGTACATTCCTAATCTGCATTACAATGACCAACCAGAACAATGATTTTCATTACTTGGTTTATGTTGGTTACAGGTGGGGCCCTGAATAAGCCTTACCCCCCCCCCCCCATCAGAGACGGGCCTGTCAATGCTCATTCCGTGTTTTAAGTGTACTGTCCCTTTAACTATTTTTGGTAGTACTTACAGTAGTGTGTTCTTTCAAATGAACCAGACATGTAATAACATATTTCAAATACAGGGACCTGGATGAGTTCTTCCACAGGAATTTTCATTTTATTTTAGACAGATTTTCCTAAGGTTTTGAGTGGTTTGAGAAAGAATCTTTATATGGGTAAATACTTAACTTTATAGGGAATCAGTGAAACAAGACCATAGTTTCGGACCCTATATTCCAAGACGTTCTATGTTGGTATCCTAGCAGACTTTGACAACTGACATTTCCGAATAGCAAGATAGCTGTAGAAACTGTGCCTCAGGCAAAAAAGTAAAAAAAACTATATATATATACCCTTCTGACATTTTTTTCCCCTGACAAACATTTATTATCAGTATGTTACCCAAAAGTTTTCTTAATCAAAAATAAAACAAAGAGTATCGTATAGAATAAAAAATAGAAGGAAAAAAATTGATTTTGCCTTCACTAAGTACACGAGTATGTACTGGGGGATAGAGACTATTGTAGTGTTAATATAAAGCATTTACAATGGTTAGTTTCAGCTGCACTAAATATTTCAGAACAACATGCTGCAACCGAGCTTTTGTTGAAGTAACTGATGCTCCTGCTGTCTCAAGTGTGGCGTTTTGCTGTTCAAAACATTATGGGGTTTGTAGTTGTTGGTGCAACTAAAAAGGAGAACTCTGGTGTTTTCCTACTTTGTTATGTCGCAGTTCTCACTATTAAGGGGAGCCAAACTCACTTTTTATTTATGCATTTTTTATATAATGTACACCCTTCAGTCTGAGATAGACCCTTGCGACTGAAGATTTTTGCATGTTCCTGTCCCTGTTATATAAACTACAGCTTGGCATCTGTTGTTCCTTGTGGTGTCAACAGATTTCTGCTACTAATTTGCATACACGTGACAGACAGTGACAGTGTGACTGACTCTGATTGGGAAACAATCCCTAAAAAATAGAATTACTCTCTGTTTGATTAATAGTGGATTAGTTATAGTAGGCTATTGCACATGAAATGCCTTTATAGGAATTGTGATTGCACTAAATGCTGTAAGAATTCTACAGAAAATGTGTAATATACTATATTACAGAAAACTATAGAATATTATAGGTCTCTTACAGACAGTCCCTGGGTTAAAAATGTCTGACTTATAGACAGTGCTTACTTATGAATGGACTGACATAAAGCCTATTATAGTAAACATTTGAGTTAAATTCAATGGTTCATAATAATTAACACATGCACTACTTTGTAATGCTCATGAAAACATTGCATGACTCCGGCTTGGACTCAAGGTACAGTACATTAAATAACTATGTACCTGTTCTGACTTAATAAATATATAAAAAATACTAGGGCAAATATTTGACTGACTGATGCTAAATAAGAACTGTATGTACCTGTTCCAACTTACCTACAAATTCGTCTTAAAGACAGACTTAGGGAACGGATCTTATTCATAACCAGGGATCTGCCTGAATGTGATATTTAGGTGTAATATTCCATAACTGATTCCTATAATTCTTATAGGAATTCCTATAGTATTATTTCATTAAGATTATTATGATATTTATTTATAACATTGTGTATTGTTCTTCTTTTTTGTAAGGGTAGCTGTACTGAGGTCTAATTATTTTTCTGTATATTTTTTGCATCCTAAGACAACAGAAGTTGTAGCACATTTCGAGTTCTAGCTATGTATGCTAATACCATTGTGAAGGACATCACACGTTCATCTTCTGCTGATGTATAACAGATGCTGTCATTTAGCCGCAGTGTTCAATGCCATGCAGACACATTCAGTTCAGGTAGAAAAAATGCCAAACATCTGCAGCTGTGCAAGGTGAAATCCCTCAGGTGTAAAAATGTGCTGCCATTTATTCCACTTCCCTATCAACTCTAAGCTACTGCAAACACAAAAGAAGGAGCGGGAATCAATACTGGGGCTTACATTACCCCTGTCGCTGGAAAATATAATATATAAAGATACTCTGAGTATGTCTCCCCCTTGAGGGGGAGGCATATTTCGTTTTTTTAAGACAAGATACTTTCATTTACCATTTGTGCAAGTATAGAAACAAGAGAATTGTTTCCTCTTTAAATCAAGTCCACGATACTCTTCATTTCGTTTTGCATTTTATGTGCCATGATACATGTAATACTATAGCATCCCAATCCCAGGTGGATGTTCTAGCTTTATTGTAAATAAATCCCCGTTGTTGTTTTTGGGGGGGTTCCCTAGGGGGTAGAGTGTAATTGTGGGGGACTGTAAGAGCCTGCAGCTAGGGGTTAGGGCTGCCTAGGGAGGGAAAGTATATAAGGGGGAGTTTGGCGGAATTCTGTCTCTCTGACCTCCCTGTCTGGTGGGAGCGATTAAGGTCCAGTTAGAAGTGTTTCTTTTAAGGCGTGAGTATGACCAACAACAGCAAGTATCAAACGATTGGTGAAACAGAACGGTAATTCGGGTTTATTACCCCCGTTTTTTTTTTTTTTTGTGAAATGCTGCACAGAAATCCACATTTACGATAATGTCATTTACGTTTTTCACATTTTTGTTTTTTAGTCCTGGTACTCGGGATTCAATTTTGAGACTGAATTCCTCAGCACTACTGTTTTAGATAAATGTATATTTCATTCAGTGGGACGAGGTCCTTTTCCTTCTCCTGTTGCAGCTGTTGTGGGTTGAGAGTCGACAGAAAATCGGCCCCAGCATCATCCGCCTTCAGTGCTGCCACTGTGGCAGCCATTCAGATACAGTTCTTCTGATGGTGACGTTGACGGCGTTCCACAGCAGCAAAAGACTGCTGAGACAATGCATTGGTGTTTCAGTGGAGCCACTCAGTCCAGTGCCGCATGGAATCATAGCTATGGAGCATCTCAATCTCCTGAGCCAGCTGTCATTCAAGTCCCATGAGGCTGAACAGCCATATACAGTAAAGGATGTATAATCTGCAAGAGGAAGTGGCTGTCATCCAGGCAGGGATGGAAGTGGTTTCAGACGTGGACCACATCTGGTAGAGCAGTGCATGTGACACGATAGTAGTGCTCAAGATAGTCAAGAAGCCTCCCCCACATTGCATGCCCACACTATTAGCCCCTGTGACCATGATGAATGGCCTTTGGCTGTTGGGGTGTACCAGTGATTGAAGGCTGCAGCACATGCATCATTCCACTCGAACGAGTTTCCCTACTCAATCAGTGGATGGAGTGGGCTTGCAATGGTGGCAAAATCCTCGATGAAGTACAACACAATGCCAATCCCAAGAAACTTTGCAGCTATGTGACATCATGAGGAGCAAGCCAGCCGCAGACAGTGAATATCTTTGCTGGGTCAATCGACATCTCTTTTTGGTGCTCACCATATGGCTCAGAAACAATGTGTTGTGCTACCAAAAGAATGTAGGGCCAGATTGGGAGGCTTTTTCAGGCCGGGTCTAAGCCAGATCAACCTAGACCAGTGTTTCCCAACCCAGTTCTCGGGGAACCCCGAACAGTCCACATTTTTGCTCCTTCCCAGTTCCCAGCCAATCAGGAACACCAAATACCTGGTATAGGTACGCTGGGAGCTGGGAGGGAGCAAAAATGTGGACTGTTCAGGGTTCTCTGAGGACTGGGTTGGGAAACACTAACCTAGACATTCGAGGGCGTATGAAACAATGTTGGTTCAAAACACAGCTTTGTATTTTTCAAAACGGGACAATCCCGTAATACACCACCAAAAAAGAATTTTTTTTTTTTACCAAACTGAGATCAATTTATGGTGAAAATTATACAGATAGATAAGATAATTAACACTCACACTTCTAATGATATTTGATCCCTTTCCATTGCTGTTATACATCTTTTCACACTGGTTAAGTGTGCAGAAGCCATGGAATTAGTTTTTCCTATTCTTTGAAATGAATGTGGACCACATTGTCCAGGCCACCCTAGTTGCAAGCATTTGTGAATAGTTGCATGTTTCTTAACGTTATCTAAACCCGTGGTGAACATTCAGCATTGTCTCAGCTCTCAGCTTTTCTTTTCTTCTCTTTCTTAGATTTTATTTCAGCTATGCATTGAAAATGAGCTTTTTAGGTATAGTTAGGAGTTAGGAGCTTTATTTATCTATCAATGTTGATATGATATTGATACGCAGGTCTCGTAGAGTTGTGGGATCATGACAGGCAGATCATGCCATGAACTGGTAGGTTGGTAGGCCTACTTTTAAGGGTTGAGGTACATGTCGGCCTGACTAATAGCAGGGAATGCTTCCTATAAGTGGTATAACTGCATCAAAATCCACTGCATCTACCAAGAGGTCATCAAGATATGCCACACAGCAAGTCTGTGGAACTGGGGCTAACACCCTCTCCATGAGGTGCTTGAATGTTGTAGGGGAATTACAGAGTCCAAATGGCATTATTTGAAACTCCTAAAACCCCTCGCCAAAAGGTTTGTCTGCCAATTCCACCTGCTAATACCCACTGCAGGGATCAAGGGAGCTAAACCAGCTTGTCCCAGCAGTGTAACTAAGAGTGTCAGGTTACAGCATTGAAGCGTCAATCGTCTATTCAGAACCACCACGACTAGGTCTGTTTGAGGATTCAGTGACACCAACCCCTGCCACCTCTTGTAGCTTCAGGTCTGCTGTGTGATGCTTCGTGAGAGCCAGCCAAGAAGGCTGTGTGTGGATGGACTTTACATTGCCAGTGTTAAAGGTGGACTGAACCAGCCCGGTGTGTCTGCAGTGTTCGTCCTGTGTCACAAAAAGTTCAAGGGACATGTCATGAAGGAGCTTAAGCTGCTTGCACTAACAGGGAACTATGCTGTCAGAGCTGTTTGACAACATGTGCAGTTTCTGCAGAAGAGCCAAGAAGGAGTGACCCTACCCCCAAGGTATTCACTGCAATCATTACTGGCATGGTGGTTGGCTGGGGTAGAACTCAAAAGCACAGTCTGTGTACTCATGACCTCTCCTTACCATCCTTGTACTCTCTGGAGACTACACTGGAGATCTACTGTTTGAGAGTCAAGGTGGATTGTGGCCACGGACACATCCACACCAGCAAGTCTAGGCCCGCAATGCAGGTGTCTAGCTAGAATTCTTGTGCGACCTCATTGATATCCATCACTCATATCCACCTGCAAGACCCACTTCCAAATTTACCCTTGCCCATGCACCGGTCACTGTCCTCATCTGTACTGTGGTGGCTAATCAGTCGGGTTGATGGTAGCCAGCAATGCTAGGAGGTATTCCTGATTGGATGAGGGAGATGGTCTATTCTGTATTCATTAGCACTATATTTGAGTTATAATCACCTGGTGTGCCCCAAGCAACCCCTCCTGGATATGCTATGTCTGAGGGGTAGACCGTTCCTCTGAAGATGTTCTGGTAACACTTTATAATTAAAGTCATTTTTTATCTATAACCCACTACAGATATTTATTATGATTATTGGTATAAGAAATAAGGATGCTTTGTACAGCATTATGAAGGTATCTATAGTCTAGGAGAGAACTTCAATAAGCTGTCACAATGCATAATAAACGTGGCTATAATAAGAACATAAGAACTATACAAACGAGAGGAGGCCATTCGGCCCATCGAGCTCACTTGGGGAGAACTTAACTAATAGCTCAGAGTTGTTAAAATCTTATCTAGCTCTGATTTAAAGGAACCCAAGGATTCAGCTTGCACTACATTATCAGGAAGACTATTCCATACTCTGACTACACGCTGTGTAAAGAAGTGCTTCCTTAAATCCAGTTTGAAATGTTCTTCCGCTAATTTCCACCTATGACCACGGGTTCTTGTATTTGAACTAATGCTGAAGTAACTATTCGGTTGAACAGCATCCAAACCTGTTAGAATCTTATAGACCTGGATCATGTCCCCCCTCAGTCTCCTTTGCTTGAGGCTGAACAGATTTAGCTCAACTAACCTTTCCTCGTATGACATTCCTCTAAGACCAGGAATCATTCTTGTGGCCCTATGCTGCACCTTTTCTAAGGCCGCAATGTCCTTTTTAAGATATGGTGACCAAACCTGCACACAATATTCTAGGTGAGGTCTCACCAAGGAATTGTATAATCTTAGCATTACCTCCCTTGACGTAAACTCCACACACCTGGAGATATACCCCAACATCCTATTGGCCTTTTTTATTGCTTCTCCGCACTGGCGAGAATGAGACATGGAAGCATCAACATACACACCAAGGTCTTTCTCATAATCAGCTACCTTTATTTCAGTAGGTCCCATAAAATACCTGTACTTTATATTTCTGCTCCCTACATGGAGTACCTTACATTTGTCTATGTTAAATTTCATCTGCCAGGTGTCAGCCCAGTCACTAATTAAATCAAGATCCCGCTGTAGCTGCTGAGCCGCTAGTTCAGTATCTGCTACACCACCCACCTTGGTGTCATCTGCAAATTTCACCAGTTTACTGTATATATTGGTGTCTATATCATTTATGTAAATTAGGAACAATAGTGGTCCTAAAATTGAACCCTGCGGTACCCCACTATGAACACAGGCCCACTGTGACATTGTGCCTCTTATAACTACTCACTGCTTCCTATCTGTTAACCAGTTATCAATCCAGGTCGTTACAGTTCCTAAAATACCTGTCGCTTTGAGTTTAAGTAAGAGCCTCTTGTGGGGGACAACATCAAAAGCCTTTTGGAAATCTAAGTAGATGACATCATAGACCTTCTTATCATCAACTTCCTGAGTAGCTTCCTCAAAAGGTGTTATGCCTTTGTATAGATATGTATAGCCATGTTCATAATGCTTTATGAATGCATTATAATGTGTTATGAATGTGTTAGATTATTATAGACATGCCATTCACAGAGATCGTTACTGATGGTCTGCAGTGCCTGGACCCCATTTCCCATGGACTACATACCGCTGCATCTTGGAGCTGGAGCTTGGCAATTGCACGCTATGTGTCCTGCTTCCTCACAGCAGAAGCATAGGACCTCTGCCTCTTCATCCCTGGCCCTGTTGGCTTGGCAAATAGAGTCCTTACCCTCGTCAGTCCTTTTGCCCATGTCCACTTGATGAACACAGTGTCATGGGGTCTGGGGCAGGGTTGCTAAATGCCTCAGCACTAGCACACTAGCTACTGTCTTTGTTTTTGTCAGGGCTACTGAAAGGAGGGCCAGCTCTTCCTGAACAGATATATCAAACTCTGGGTAGCCATGCTGGGAATAGCACAGCAGATCAGCTGCAAATGAGCCCAATCCTTTGCCTTCTTGTAGGCGTTGAATGGTGGGTCGTCAGTGGAGCTTCACTCACTAAAGCTTCTCCGCAAGGCTGCAGTGAGGACTCTATTAACAAATAAACATGACAAAGAAGAAAACTGAACAATAATCAGCATTATGCAAGCCACAGAGGCTGCTGGGATGAATTGAATGAATGATTCAGATTCAGAACAAATGATTTTTTTTTTCCACTGAAAAAAAATACGTATGATTTTCATTTCAAGTTTGTACATGTGTTGAATGAACAGGTTAACAAGCAGGACATTTCTTTTTGCTTTGTATTAACAGTAAAGGGTTTTTTGCCTTTATTTTTGAGTGCAGTTTCGTTGGTTCTTTCAAAGTATTGATACTTATAAACTATTGTTATTTATTATTATTTTTATCAACAGTGACTACACCGAATGAGCGTATATATCACAGTTGTTGCAGGTGTCAGAAAAAGTGAACGCTGCACATGAGGCGGCACACATGGATTTGTAATAATATAAACATTTTGTGTGTTTGTGTGTGTCTCTGTATAAAGCCTCTAAAAGTAGAAATAGTAGAAATAATTTATAAAAAGGAATTTTCAATGTGTGTACACAAACACACTACCTGTACTTTTTTTTTTTTGTCAAAACAATGGAGGGCGGAGCAGGATGAATTAAATGGGATGAAAGGGACTCTGGACTGGCTAGAGGGTGCTGGAATAGAGAGGGAGGACCAGAGAAAAGCAGGTGGGGGTCAAAGCCCTGTTGAGAGGAAGACGGCTTGGTCTTCCCCAGAAGCACTAGTGCAGTCCAAGGGCATGAAGCCATCCAGGTCATCCGAATTCTCCTGGAAGGCAAGAAGCCCAAGGGCCAGAGATATTACCTGACTGACCTTCTAGGGCTCTGGGAGGTTGCCTTTCATCCCAGCCTTGATGAGGTGGAAAAGTAGCAGCTGTGAAGACTCTCGCTCGTTCCTCACTGGTGTTTTCGAATGGGAGTCCCGTACGATGGCAGCTTTGGTTGCTCTCGCTGCCGCGGACCTGGAGAGAGGCCAGATGGATGAGGTGTGAAGCAGAGTGCAGACGAGGCCAGCGCTAATGGGTGGCCATTAATAAAGATAACAAAAGATGCCATCAAACATAAGCAGATAGCTGACACTCAGGTTCCATTGCATGAATTGCACTCTTTACTTACTTTGCCCAGCAACCTGGTTTTCATTTTAAGAGCCTGATAAATCATAGAATAATATACAAATTGCTGTTAATACTACTACAAATACTTAGGTGCCATGTTGACTTTTTTTTAATACCTGCAATTACTGTGAATAGTCTGATTGGCTTGTAATAATGTTGTTTTTTATCAATAAATACTGAAGATTCATTTTCGAAAATAATGAATAGCAGTTGTGACTTTTACCGATTGTGACTGTAAACTGCAGAGGTTTTATTCCAGATGTGTTAGGTTTTTATCTCTCTTTATTCACTTTGAATTGTCTATCAGATATCTTGTAAAACAGACAAAATTATGTGATGCTGTGCAGGATACCATTTTCCCCTGTGGACACAATGCAGACTCTCTTGAGTTGTAATAATTTAGAAACTTCAGGCCTTTAACCAACAGCATTTTTCTGTAAATTGACTCATTTAAAAGCCCATTTATCCCAAAACAGAGAATATATATATATATATATATATATATATATATATATATATATATATATATATATATATATAAACGTTGATAGCTATGAGTCTTCATTGTACATGGAAAAGCATTTTTAACAAATATACAAAAAGATAATCAAAAAAACAGGCAATCGAGAAAATGCTATAATTAATCATTTAAATTGTTATTGCATATAGTGACAATAAGTTAATATGTTAGTGTTGATGAAATAACCTCCCCTGCAAGACATTAATAATGCAGATCAAAACCTGGGGGAAAAAGAAATCTGTAAGTGACTAAATAAACTAGGTGATGTTGTTGGAATGACAACAATGTATTCCCCCAATGGCCCGGGCCCTGTGTACTCTTCCTTCTTTTGCCACACCCCTAATCTCTATACCCCCCTTATAATAATTAATATTAGAGTTTGGAAAATACCCGAGAAATACTTTTTGAGTTATCACGGTGCCCAGATTGTGTGTCTGAGGGTGCCGTTGCTTTAGCGGAAACTGGTTTAATTTGAGTTCAGTTTGTCTCAAAACTTTAACACTTCCCTGTCTTCACCCATACAATGTGTCTGCAAAGTTTGGAATTTGTCTTCTGCAGCTGCCCATCCCCTTCTTTGCTGCCATTTAGCACTGCTACTACAATTTTGAAGCAATTTGTAGATCTTCACCCTTATAATGATTGTGTGAAGTAGTAATAACATCCTTCAAATATTTTTTTTGCATTCACAAGGTCAAGTGTCTTCTACGGTTACGCTTCCCTTTACTGTCACTAAGCGGCATTGCTTCAGTTTTGGTGTGATTAATCTCAAAACTTGATTATCCATCAAATACTTTTGAGTTATTATGTGCATTGTGCGCCGGTGGCAGACTAATCTCAAAAGCATATGTATCCCCTGTACAAGCAGACTGGTGACTTAAAGGGCAACCGTCTCATCCAGGGTCTGGGCCTTATGCTTCCTGGATGACACTGTACTGGATGCATGATTGGATGGTTGCTGATAAAACATGCAGCATGTGTTGTTGCAGGAGAACCTTTGTTTGATGCAGGTAAATACATCCATTGTATCCTGGATTATTGACCACTTCACTTGCAGTCCACAGTTTGTGAGACAATACGCGGAAGTGGGATGTTAAGCCCGAGACGCAGTACAAGGAGGCCTTCATGAGGAGGCTGTGGTCCCATGGAACATGCAGGTCCCTATCATGGTCATTCTACCACTCTTTTTTTTTTTCAACTGGCAATTGTTAGGTAACAGCATTATTACAGGTGATGCCAACAGACTCAAGAAACTAACCAGACAAGCTGCTTCTGTTTTTTTTTAATGAATAAATATTGAAGATTAATTTTCATACATAATGAATAACAGCTTTGACTTTTTTACAGGGTCACTGTATTATAACTGCATATTGTAAAGGTTTTATTAGAAACATTCTTCATAGTGAAAAAAATGCCGTACAATCAAACGGTGATTGTACGACATTTTTTTTTCGCTGGCGTTTGCTGGGTAGCAGCATTATCACAATCGATGCCAACAGACTCAATAAAATTGTCAAAAAGGGTACTTCTGTTTTTTTTTCTTTTTCTTTGGAGCTGACCTAGACTATCTGGAAGCAGGCATACAGAAACGAACCCTCAATGAAATAGTTGGCATCCTGGACAATGCTTCACACCTGCTGCCTAACATTCTGGCCAAACAAAGGAGCCCCTTCAGCGGTAGACTGATACAGCTACTCTATTCCCGGGAGCGCTGCTTGAGGTCATTTTGCCAGATGCCATCAGTCTCTGCAATGAGGAGTCTCCTCCTGACCTCTTACTGTCAAACCGTCTGGGCTGGACTGGAGTACTTGCACCCTTTGTTTTGTAAATTGTACTTTTTTTTGCTGATTTAAATTATTACCTGTGTCTGCTTATACTATGCATTTTAACAAGATTACATCTGTCCATCCTTCTCCTGGTCCGCGAGGCCCCTGGCAAGCCCCCGCAGAAAAGGACGGTAGCTGGGGTCATTCCCTGGAAGCGATGCCAGTCATTCGCAGTGCAATATCATAATTTGGTTTGATAATTTTGGTTAGAAGTGCGAAACAGTGAGACTTGTTTTTTTGTACTCTGCTCTCGTGAAAAGGGCAGAAAACTGTTTAATGGTACACAGGAAAACTGTATTTTCACCGAATTTATGCGAGTTAAGCGCTTTAACATCTGCAGATGGAATTCATACCAAAGGAAACCAGGCAAGACGGATGGGAAATGAAGTCTGTCATAGTACAGCTGCTGGCAGGGCATTGCTGAATTAAGTGCAAGGGGCAAGTGACAGCAGAAGCCATACAATGCTTAATTAGTGAAGAAATGCATAATATATAAGGTAAATATTCACTTTATTTATTTATTTTTGTTTAGTCTATATTCTGTGAAATATAATAAAGTATTGTCTTTGGTTTTCTCATTTAGTATCCATGCCCTAGTATCCATTTGCCTAGATTGTGTATATATTTATATTTCTTACCGTCTAAATGTGAAGCTCTCACACAGGATGCAGATTATTGTGGCGGTAAACAGTGCAGCATTGAACATTCACCTGTTACACCTGCATACCCGCATAATCCCCTCTTTTTCATACTTGTCACACAATTAATTTACAAATCCTTTGCTTCTGCAGAGAGGCTCTTCCCTGGGAGCCAAGCAGTGGAGGTAAATCCAAAATATTGTTTCTTATGAGCTATTATATCCAAGGCAGGAAAATGAGCAGGAGTGGATGACGTGACTGCAGGTGTCACATTGTTTTATGAAGGCTGGTCACTAGAATTTCCTCTTCGTGTTCTCAGGTGGTCGTATGAAGAGCCCGGCCATCTGCTGATGGTAGGAAGCAGGAACGCCTGCTGGCCTTCGTCTAAGAAATGCTTCGACTTCCACACCTTGTCAAAATCTCGCTCCTCCAGAAGGGGGTATCGGTAGTTCCTGTTGAAAGGAAAGGGCGGAAAAATTACAGGCTGGAATATAATCATCACAGGCCGGTAGTGAGTGCATTATGAATCAGGTATATAAGGATGAAACGAATCCGGCATAATACAGGAGTGAGAGGCAGACAGTCAATGAAAGATTTCTCATCCCGACATTAAAAAACGGGATCAACAATCATCAGGGATCAACAATCAGCATGCTTTGGCATTATTTCATAGAATGAACGGCTGGACATTGACAAGCAGTCTCATTGGGTGCTTTTTAATTAGTAACATCTTTGCAATAACATGAAACACCAAACATTTGTGTTTAGTATCCCTTTGGGGGGCAATGGCTACAATTGCAATTAATAGCAAAATGGCAAGAACAGAACTGAATGGGTCAGTCAAAAACATTATGGCACTTAATAAAGAGAAAATATGTGTGGGAGATACAGTATGTGCAGATATGTTAAACGTGGCTTGTCGGTGTACTTTTGTTATGAAATCAATGAATCTGTAACATTTTTACAGAATTAAGCGAACATCTCTGGGCTTCCTGTGAGCGTCGTATGTGAAGCTCATTATACCGCATCCCCGTTACCGAGCTCACTCCCAGGAATACCACTAGCTGTAACTCATTTCCATACCAATTCCTATGGATCATCTTGTCAATATAACTGGTTTAATCACACAACCCACTGTTCCAGTGCGTGTTTACCCAGCAAACTTCAGTTGCTCTGAAACTGGATCCCTGATCCTTGAGATTTCTGCATTACAATATACACATTTATATTTTCAGAATAAACTCTCTCATGTGACTTCATATTGAATATTTTTATATTAAATAAAGTTGGTTTGCATTTTGCCACATCCTGGGTTGTTTTTCTTGCCCCTGTAGACTCTAGGATAGACTCCAGACCCCCGTGACCCTGAACAGGATAAGCGGTTATAGAAAATGGATGGATGGATGGATGGATGGATATATTGCTTTATAGATAACTAACTGTAATGTTCATTAAAAAAATCATGGACTTTTTTTAGCATTTATTTGTAACTGGTATTTTGTCATTTGTCTTTATATAATATTAGAATTTTGTATGCGTCTGAATATAAGTCCCCGTGACCCTGACCAACATAAGTGAATAGAAGATGGATGGATGGATGGATGGATGGATGGAAGAAGTCATAAATGGCAGTAATTCTAGGGACTATCATGGACATGTCTGGTGATATTATCGAATGATATAATAAAGGCCAGGCTGGTTTGATGGACTCATATAATGAGCATCATCAATGCAGCTAAAACAACATTATTTAACCTCATGCTTATCGATATTATACCTAAATGACAGCAGGCATAAAGATAAAAAAATCAGGTTGAGACTTAATCTTTGGGGAGCTTCTACTTAAAGGTAAAATGGTTCTAGAATGGTGAAATGTGTCTTTATTATAAACTGACATCTGTATCATAAATATGATATGACCCAAGAGAGGACACAACCTGAAAGCCCGACTGGGCTCCCTAATCTCTACAAGGGAATATATCTGTATAGCAATCTATTTTCCTGTTCACCACTGGACCAGTATCAACAGTATAAGTACACAGTATATATGTCAGGCAAATGTCCAATTTATGCAGAAGTACAGAGGCAGTGATTTCACAGAGCTGCTCTTAATTGAATAAGTTAAAACTGTACATTTATATCAGATGGAGGAAAGGTTAAGGATATATCTTAACATTGTGAATGGGGATGCATACTGCATTTGGATGTACATTCAAATATTTCCTTAAAATGATCGTCACCCTTGTCATTGTAGGTTTTATTTTTTTAAATCTTTTTAATATGACTTCCGAATGCATACATCTATTGACTTTTTAAGAAGAATGGTGCATCTGAGTGGATCAGTGTAAAAGATTCCTGTCGCGTTATGTTCAGACTAAAGACTATGGCTAAGATCACTGTTTGAATCTCATCGGTGTCACTGGCCACTGGTGACCAGGCGGCCCGCAGTGACAAGCTGCTGTCACTCCGATGTGAGCGTTATTTGATGAGGATATCTAGACAGGTTGCGGCAACAGCAAAAAAGAAATCGTGAGTGGAAGCGCGGGTTGGCTGGGTTGTAAAGGGACTTGATCTTTGTGTATTTGAAGTTGCCTATTTGAGGCAGCCACTGATGGGGAAAAAAACGAAGCAAAACATCTTCTGAAAATAATCCTTCAAAGTACAATGAAAAATATGTGGCTCATTTGATTTTTGACATTTTGGTATTGAATATGATCAGATCTTATTGTGTGGTGAGCACAGGGGGAAATGTCAAAAAATGGTTTGCTGCTTTTGTTGCATGTTTAATTTGCAAGATAATCAAATCTTGTAATCTTCAGGTACAGAAATACCAAGTCTCTAAACAAACTCCCACGTAACACAAAACTAATAAAAGGAAAAATAAACTCAGTTATTTGAATGCTTTTTTCTTTGCCAAAGATTTACCATTAGAGTGAAATTCTCAGTACACATCTTATTACGATCAAAATTAATTGCTTCAAATAAGGGTTTCTGGTCTGTGTAAAACGACCCATTTCTTGTTATTGTTTTTCCATCTAAAATCAGAAAACGAACTCACATACAGCGCCCTCCACAATTATTGGCACCCCTTGTAAAAATTTATAAATGGGTTAGAAAAAATCCACCTTTTGGTGAAGCAGCTTCATGTCACACTGAAACATTGAGAGAAAATCCAACCTTTCCTTAAAATAAATTTATTGATTGTCTTCATACGACCACCTTCATCAAGAAATAATTATCTTTAACAAAAACACGTGCCACGATTATTGGCACCCCTGCTTTTAATACTTGTATAACCTCCCTTTGCCTGTATAACAGCACTGAGTTTTCTCCTATAATATTTTATAAGGTTGGAGATACTGTACCAAGCAGGGTATCTGAGACCATTCCTCTTTACAGACCTCATCCAGGGTCCAAAGCCATCTCTTGTGCACTCTGCTCTTCAGCTCAGCCCACAGGTTTTCAAAGGGTTCAGGTCAGGGGACTGAGATGGCCACGGCAGAAGCTTGATTCTGTGGTCAGCTAACCATTTTTGTGTTGATCTGGACATGTGCTCAGAATCACTATCTGGCTGGAAGATCCAATGACGGCCCAGTTTTAGTTTCCTGGCAAAGGCAGCCAAAGTTTGATTTAAAATGTCTTGGTATTTCATGGAGTCCATAATGCCATGTACCCTAACGAGGTTTCCAGGGCCTCGTTAGCATCACAGAACCGCCACCATATTTTGCATTTGGGATAAGGTTCATTTCATTATAGCCATCCTTCTTTTTACGCCAAACCCACCTTAAGTTTATTGCCAAAAGGCTCCATTTTTGTTTTAGTGTTTCCAAACTCCAGGTGCTTACGTTTGTGGTTAACTGACAAAAAAAAGCTTTTTCTGGCATACCTTCCAAATAATCTGTTAGCATGAAGAGGGCGTCTGATAGTTTTTTCAGAGACTTGGTAACCCCAAGATTTTACTTGGTCTTGTAATTCACCAACAGTCATCCTTGGGGATTTTTCTGCCTCTCTTATGATCCTCCTCACTGTACATGAGGGAAAAATAAACTTGGGTCCTGTTCCAGGCAGGTTTGTAACAGTTCCTGTTGTCATCCACTTTTTTTATTATTGCCCTAACAGTAGAAATGGACATTCTAAGGTGATTAGCTATTTTTTAATACCCATTCCCTGACTTACGAAGGTCAGCACACTTCTCCCTCATTTGGTTTGTATGTTCTCTTATCTTTCCCGTGTTGATGGATGACTAAAGGAATTTGGGCTCTGTGTCACCAGATGTTCGTATCTCTGTTAACCAGGAAGTCATGGATTACAGCTTGAAGGTCCCTGTTCACTCCACTCAACTCAAAGATGTACAATTTACTGGGGAAACATGCTTCAGTTACATTGTGTTCACTATCATTTCCAGAGGTGCCAATAATCGTGGCACATGTGTTTTTGTTAAAGATAATTATTTCTTGATGAAGGATTTTTATCATTTATAACTTAAATACAATTTATGCTAATGAAAGGCTGGATTTTTCAGTGTGACATGAAGCTCCTTCACCAAAAGATGGATTCTTTCTAACCCTTTTTACAAATCTTTACAAGGGGTGCCAATAATTGTGGAGGGCGGACCTGGACCGCTACTTAGCTATTTGACTTTGGGGCTACATTGTCTCACAGGCGAAGCTATGCTGTCCAAATGAAGAAAATGTGGTTCCTCTCAAGAACAGTCATGCTGCTGAAGTGTCTCTAAGGCCACTTTGTAACAACTTGGGGTCAGCGAATGTCTGTATCCATTCAGTCAACAAAATGATCTGTATCTGGAATGGGCGGGGCTCAATGTCAGTGTGCAATTTTGTGGATATTCCATTACGAAAAAAACATGTACTCCTTTTTATTTTCTTTTTTATATACAATGAGTATGTTACATGTATAATCTATATATGGCTATATATAAATGTGACCACCAGTGCCATGTAAAATCATATATCATAATGTATGAAACTTTTATGAAAGGGGTCATAATTATACATGCTAAGTAGTATCTCTATAAGAATGATAATGTTCTTTTTTCAGAACCATGTTCCTGAGATGTTTGAAAAACATCCGCGGAATATAGTGTTCACAAGATGGCTGCTGTAGCCTCCCGTTCTGCCCTCTGCTGCCCCCTATATGCTGCTGCGTGAATATGGGGGTGATTTGTCTCAGGAATACATTCTCATCAATATAATGACTTTGTGACGTAGTAATAAGATCTATCAAAGATCAAATTTGAGGTATCCTGTTTGCTAGATCAAGCATCTTCTGTAGTCACCCTTCCCTTTGCTGTCATTGGTGCTGCTTCAAATTTGGTGTGATTTGGCTTAATATTTGAACAGGCCCAGTTCTTCACCCATTCAATGTGCCTGCAAGGGTTGTAAAAGATCTGTCAAATACTTTTTCAGTTACCACGTTAGAAACGATGAAGATGAACACTCTCTTCTTCTCAAGCACGCGAGTGACTGGTATTAGCCAAAGGGAATATCATCACGTGGGAGGCACAGCAATTAGCGCCATTGAAATCCAATGAGAAAACAAGAAGAGATGCTGAAGACAGACACGGATATTTGTCAATAATGATCGGAAAATCGGCTTCTGAACAAACGCGTTATTCATACTGGATACCCGTTTCACCCAGAACAGCATTCAGCAAGCCCCATGTCGCTCTTGCTTTGACTTCATTTAGTGCTTATAATGCCACTATAATGAAGAAAATGAGTTAAACAGGTTTCCCAGCAGCGAGGCAGACATCACTGCGGGTTAACAAAAAAGTGAGCACTGCTGTGTAACTAGTGATATGTGCCCCAAGGCCTTTGTTCAGTGTTTTAAAAAAACATGTCAAAGGGGGTTTCAGTTACAGCAAAATCTAAGCATTTCACAGTCTAAGCAAACACACAAACAAACAAACACACAAACAAACACATACAAATAAATGATAAGGTGCCAAGACCTGAAATGAGCCATTCATGTTCATAATTTTTGGCCATGCAACACTGATCATCAATCACGCGAAGGATCGATTAGCAGTCATTGCTACTAAAGGAGAGTGATAGATAACTTTCTTTAGTAAAAAGTGACCAGAAAGGGAGCAGAGGGTGTTTGATAACTTTCTTTCGTTAACTGAAGGTCTGATAATATTCAATTAAAAAAAAAAATGACAAATGAAATTGTACTTTGTTATAATGCTGCACAGGCAGAAATGGATTTCGTATAGATTTGAAGATAATTTATATCTGTCACAGCAACAAGGCACCAGTGACTGCAATGGAGCAGAATCCCATCCAGAATGACCCCCAGCCCTGAACCCCATGGGCTCTGGAGACCCGTGTAACTCTGCAAAACATAAGCTGATGGAAGATGGATGGATGGTAAAGATATTCATTAAAATAACCACATATTTATGATTTTTATAAGGCGTCCACCTATCCTGGTTCTCTAACTGGACTCTCTAATCTGACTCACCCTCTTATCCAGTGCAGCTTTGTGGTACCAGTACAATACTGCAAACAGACTAGTGGTTCTGTAATGAAGTTAATTTTGAGGAGCTGGAAACTGTCCTGGGAGCAGCTCCGCAGGCTAAGTCAATCTTCCTGAGTGTTAAGCTACAGTATACAGCCCATAAAGAGTGGACGGAACTATTCCATTCAGACCCAGTGGTCCAAAGTTCCGCAGTGGCAGCGTGTATTTGGCATTGATCGACCACTTGTTGGAGGGTTTTAAGGCGCTCTGGGCATCTCACCTGGCCACTGTATACGCACCTCCTGCAAGCTATTTTATGTGTCGGCAGGCTGCTGATTGCCCACAGTGCGAGATTCGCCACTCCGCTAATCAGCACTGGCTGTCCTGCACGGTGCCATGTGGCCTGTGGCGTGGGAGCGCACAAACAACCAAGTGAGGGTATGAATCGGAGCACCATATGTCAACTGCAGGTCTATTCCTGGAGTTTACATAGGGCATGGCAGAGAGCTGGGGCTGGAATGGGAATCAGCTAAACTGGGGGATGACTAGGGGAAATGAGGAATATAGACAAATATGGGAAGTCTGTTTAAATTATTAATTCATTTAGGCTAAGGTTTTAATTATTTGCGGTGGTGACTTTTTGCTTATAAATACCAACATAAGCTAAATCCTTTATTTTTCATCCTCGTATTCAAGCATCACAAAGGACATCCCAAATAACACCCAGTGACTCCTGGGCAATATCAAATTCAAACTGTTCTGGCTTAACAGCTCAATCAGATTGAATAATTACGTGATAACCTGTTACACAGCAACATTAATGGGTCCACAAGACCAGAAGTAAAGTCCTGATGCGTTCAAGAATTAACTTCAGCATGTGAGAATTAAGATAGGATGGATTACTTCTGCAAGGCAACCATAATGAGACAGAAAATGTAGCCAGTTAAAGATGAGCGAGTGAGTCAACAGCTCTCCCTTGAGAAAAGACGCATTAAGTGGCCCAGAGAGACTGTAAACACAGGGAAACATCTACTGAGTTAAGTAACACCAGCCAAGTCTTCGCCCCGGGCGTATGGCAGACTACCAGTGATGGTGCGATCTCATTGTATATAGACTGGTTTGCTATATTTTCCTTACCAATTACTCCTGTGAAGCAGGATTGTTCATTTGCATTACTTTTCTGCTTCATTTCAATTGAAAACCCTATTAAAATGCAGTACGTAAGTGAGTGTTAAGTGAATGGTATTTTTTTTCACATTTCTTAAAATATTATAGCTGCTAGCAAGTATTGTGACACAGGTTCATTCCTTGTATAATACATCTTCTAAGCACTTCTCCTGAATAGGGTCATAAGGCCATTCATTGTATAAGCCTCTAAATTATGTAGCTGATTAATTAATTTTCCAAGGTGCTGAAGTTACTGCAAAGTGAGCTTTTGACAGCATTAAAAAGATCTAAGCATCCCAAACAAGTTAGAATTCCTCTTCTTGTACAGCAAGATAAATCTTATCAAGTCAAAGCCAGAGAAAATGCACACACAACATTGCATTTTTGGCATTGCTATAAAACCTTGACAATGCTCTTTGTAATTGCTCCTTAGTGACTTATTGCTTTTCTATCATGATGGGGGAAAAAAAACTTTATTTGCCATTTGCACAAATACATTGGAATGCTTCTCATTCCCCATATCCCATCTTGCTCTCTGTTGGAGCAAAGTTTGGGGTCTGTTCACAGAGTTAGTTATTTATCCAGCAGCCCTAGAGCAATATGAGGCTTAAGGGCCATGCTCAAGCATCCAAAGGCAGCATCAGTCTGCCGGCTGCGGTATTCAAACCCATGACCTTCCGATCTTTCCTAGCCCCCTGAACCACACACTGCCCCCATAATGATTCAGCTATGAATAACAGTATTTATGAAAGATGTGAAATATTGCCATTCAGTGTCAACCAGATATAAGATACAATGGGCAGTAACTGAATCAGGATCAGGATCTTATCCACTTGATTAACAGCATGCATCATGCATGCATACATAATACATAAATAAAACACAACCTGTTAATTTTCATGAGCAGAGTGAAATTGCTGGAATTGCATTAAAATTGCAGTACCACTCAGCACAGAATGTCTAAGTCAAATGATAAAGACAACATTCATATTACATGATACAGAAATGCAGCACTGGTGTTGTGTTGGGCCTGCATTTGAGGCCAGTGGGTAACATTGTATCCCTGCAGCTCTGTAGTGGCAAACTGAATATGGCCCAGTTCTGCATGTGCAAAGCTATCATTTGCTTATTGTGTTGAGTTTTCTCTCACAGTCCATGAGTGTGTGTGAGTCGGGGTGGCGGATGGAGTAATAAGACAGCATACTGTACTTGAATTTCTTTCCTTTTTGTGCACTATTCTTGGATGAGCAGATATGGTCCCAGTGCAATACTAATAAGTACAAAATTCATAATTCAACAAGCAGCCTATCGGGGGCCAAACAGGGAATCAAACACAAATGTGGCAGTTGCTGGTTTCGAGATTGGCATCAATCCTGCGGTTCTATTATGGAGGCCAAAATAAAAGAGAGCATCCCAAAGCATAAGCATTGTGGAGAAAACCAAAGGAAACATATCAATATAAATAAACCCAAACCTTGCTGAGATTTACAGAAGGCCTGTCTCTCCCTCTCTCACATGGCACTGTTCAGAAGAATGTCAGGATCTAAATTTCCCTTAGCGTCTGAATGCAATGCAATGTTTTGGTGGCTTGGCAGAGTAAACCATTATGCCATATGCTCACTGCAACCCTTAATGGATATATATTATATATATTTTTAAAAATGAATTATGTGGCTGGAATCCGATCTCGTGATTTTTTTCATGTGTAATATCAAACATATTACAAGTCAAATATATTAGGAAGCAACATTTCAAAAAATAATTTTTCTAATCAAGACATGAAAATAAAATTCAAAAATTACTGAGCAGCTAGAGTAGCTGTATCAGTGATTCATGTCAGCTAGTCCGTTATAACCTCCTGAGACCCAAGGAAAAAAGTGTCCTTCAATTTTAGGCTATTTGTCTTTGGAGGAAATAAGACATCTTACAATTTAGATTTCTTCAAATGTATTTTTATTTTTAATTTCACAGCATGTCCTCTTTCGTGTACAACAGGAATAAATACGTTTCCTTACATCAGTGAAAAGATAGATGCAAAAACAAAATGTCCACTACAATGGACTTAAATGAATGGGTGGGGTCTCAGGAGGAGATAACAAATGAAATTAAAAGTACATAAAGACAAATTTCCTAGTCTAAAACCAACTCAATCAGCAGTTACATTAATGTGAAATAACGCTGGTGAACAATGTTTTATTTTCTTTTTGTTACACACGTCAAAAGAGGTCAATCTTACAGTAGTGTATGTGCTGAATTCAAATATCTAATCAGAATGTACAAGGATTTTATGAGACACACAATTAAACCTTTTTCATATGTATCTTTACAACATATATGCGCATGGTGGAAGTGTATGAGATGTATGATTTTCTGATGTACTTGGCCTCAGGAAAATTCCTATTAAATTCCATGATATCATTTTTTTGTATCAAAGAGAGCAGGACACTGTCTCAACATATCCAAACAGCCTGTAAACTCAGAAAAAACAGTACTTTCCCCCCTTCTGTAAAGTCCTAAAAATGTTCAGAAATTGAAATAAAAAATTTTTTCTTAAATATGCCCATATATTCTTAATAAAGAATGATGAACTATCAATATAGCCTAAAAATTACATCACTGAAGAACTATGGGTGAGAGCAAAATTCTGAGTGCATTTCTCAAATCAGAAAAGACACCCCTTAGTCATTCTGTAAAAAAAGTCTTTGCCAACCAGTGTTATGTGAAATAGCCCGTTTAAAACCTTTTACAATAATTGTAAACAATACCAGGTGGTGATCAGTTGACAGCTCTGCCCCTCTCTTTACCCGAGTGTCCAAGACGGAAGGCCGCAGATCAGATGATACGATTATGAAATCGATCATCGATCTGTAGCCCCGGGCATGTTCGTACCATGTCCACTTATGGACACCCTTATGCTCGAACATGGTGTTCGTTATGGACAAACCATGCATTGCACAGAAGTCCAATAACAGAACACCACTCGGATTCAGATCAGGGAACCCCCTTCCAGGTCACACTGTCATTGCCCACGTGAGCGTTGAAGTCCCCCAGCAAAACGATGGAATCCCCTCGTGGCACACCAACCAGCATACCACTAAGTGAATCCAAGAAGGCCGGGTACTCCGAACTGACATTCGGCGCATAAGCGCAGATGACAGTCAGAGACCTATCCCCGACCCAAAGGCGCAGGGAACAGCCCTCTCATTCACCGGGGTAAACTCCGTTGTTAATGCACCGAGCTGTGGGGCCACCAGTAGCCCCACCCCAGCCCGGCGTCGCTCACCCGCCGCAACTCCAGAAGAAAAGAGCGTCCAGCCCCTCTCCAGGAGATTGGTTCCTGAACCCAAGCTATTTGTTGAGGTGAGCCCGACTATATCTAGTCGATATCTCTCAACCTCCCGCACAAGCTCAGGCTCATTCCCCACCAGAGAGGTGACATTCCATGTCCCAAAAGCCAGTTTTGTCAGCTGGGGATCGGACCACCAGGGCCTCCCTTGGCCGCCACCCGATCCACAAAGCACCGAACCCCTGACATTCCCCCTGCGGGTGGTGGGTCCACCTGGGGCCTTTCGAAACTCACAGGCATTATTTATTATATACTGTTGCAGTTCCTATGAAAAGTTGAAGATATTTCAGGTGTAGCTGCATTACAAATCAATATCCAGGGCCAGACTGATTTTTAAGAATGATTTAAACTTTAGTCCTCTGAAAAGTATTGAAAAAATACTGAAAAACTATATCTCAGTAAATATAGTATTGTTCTTATTTTTTCTTTTTGCAGACAGTACTTGGAAGTAGATGCTTTGACCAGCCCATACAAACAGCCTTTGAACACCATTATTCATCTGACCTGGCATTTTACTGCCGTGGGGAACAACATATAGGTGAATCTGAGATATAGCACTACGAGTGAAATGTGAGTAAAATCTGAATGAAGATAACAGAAAAGCATGCAGACAGCATGGTATGGAAAAAACACAAATTCATACATATGTACTGTAGCATGCAGAGATTTCTGATCTTCAGCAGATCACTGTATGCCGCTATAAGCTATGAGCAGGTGTCTGTCAGTTTAGGCCAACCAGTTACCATGTTGCTGAACTGGCAGTTTATAATGAGGGAGTGAACAAAAAAAATCTGCATAAACCTCTATCATCCCTGCCTCCAAAACCTCAAACAAGAATTTTTACAGAGGAGTCCGTGTCGAAAACGGATATTCCGAGGAGTATATGTCAAGTGTGGCAAATGGTTACTTAATTTATAGTCGAAGGATATGATTCTCAACCTGGAGGGACATGTTAGGATTATATCCGACATCAAACACCCTGCTAACTCTGCTAAATCATAAATGGACCAGAAACTGGATCAACTTGGTCATCTTATATAATTTAGCTATTTCTGATTTGGCTGTAAGCCATTCTGGTCCCACTATCCCAGTGATAGGCTTCCACCGGCAAACTTTTTTCACAAGCAAAACTTTCTCGCATTGGGATTCCTGAGTTATAGTCAGATAGGGCCGCTCATCAAGACTGTTTCAGAATAGATTCTTAGCCTTCAACATTACATCTTTTGATTTTGACAAGGTCTCCGTTACTGTTGACTTAATAGCTAGGAATTTTACATCTCCTAATTGTCTCACTGCAGAGCAATCCCTAGAAAGACTGAAATTAATAGTGATGGGAGAAAATATGAGGCAGTCCATCATGGTGGCTGTAAATGTTTTACCCTGTCAATCACCAAATACTCTAACTTACTTCCCATTGGTTACATTTGACTCCCACTGGGCTAAATCAAGCAATGAATGACAATGAACACTCATCCCCTTAGGGTTCTGAAGCCTTATTTCTACCATCACTAGCAACAAATTACCCACCAAGCTTGTCCACACTGGTGCTAATTATATTTCATACCAACAGTATGAGAAGAAAAAAATGCATGTTGATTTCCCTCATTTATTAATGTGACATAGAGTGGGTTGACCCAATATTAGTTTATACTGCCTAAAACGACGCCTAGAGATTCCAGAAAAACAGAGCTTACATGAGCAAAAAATTCTGGGAAACGCTTGGTTCTTGTCAGAGGGACAGACACAGGAATGATTAGTTTTTTTCTCAAAACGCTGTGAACAAATTGCCTGTCTAACTGCTCAGCATGCTGCCTTGTGGGTCTGCAAGCAGTCAGGCATGCGATTTGTTTCCTATGTTTTGAAGAAAAAAAAAAACATAAGGAAATTTATACTGAAATCAATAACTAAAATACAACCCAACACATCGAACACTGACCCAGGGCTCTTGTGACGACTTATATTCCAATACAAGGAAAAATATGACCAAATTTTTAAACTATAATTAAACTTCAACCTGGAACGGCATTTCAGGGACCTTACTTGCTTTCCTTTTAAAGTTAATATTTAAAAAATAAAATTAAATAAACTAACTTAATAGCGATACATAACAGTTTTCTTTGGGAGTTATCTTTGCCATGATACAGTAAGTGTATTTGTTCCACATGCTCATCCTGGTATCTCTGATGGATCTGCAGGAAGAACAGTCAAACAGATAATGACACTAACGTCAGAATTAAGAACCATACACCAAGGAGACGCGAGAAGGGAGCACCTGGGGATTTATACCTCAAGACGCAGCACAAGACAAGACAGCTCTGCTAACTAAAGAGCATCTCCACTAGGACCAGGGTGCAGCCGTTCCTGAGCCTAATCTCCCTTTGTGCATAAGAGATGACTCAAGGGATTTTTTTTTTTGTCATCGGTGTTTACTTTCAATTCATGGTTTACATTTGCCACAAAAATATAGAGCCTTGCGGCAGTAAAACTGGCATAATTTAAAAAACTTAGTTGTAATTCTGTACAAACACAGATGCTAGAAGTGAGCACTACAGATACGTTGTGGCAGAAGCTTTGATATTCATTTGAGCTTCAAAACCCTCCTGTGCAAACTAAGCAAATAAAAAAAGAACAGACACTAATGTATATTTGACTTATTATTATTATGGAATGCTGCCAATTATTGTTCTTTTTTCTGGACAATGATTTCAGCTTATCAACATTGCATTTTAGCATGATTTCCAGTGACCTTGGAGAAGGGAATCAGGAAGCAACGGGCTATGCAGGAGAATTAATTTCATGTATACAGAAAGCAAAGAGATCGTACCGCTTTAAACAAATAAATATTGTTTAAAGGAAAATCAAAGAGAAGTATGCAATGTTTTCTCCTTCAACATCATCTTCGTATGTGAGCTGCTGGGTATGCAGCAGGTCAAGGCGAGAGCCGGTGCTGGGATCTGGATCAGACTTGCTGGCAGTGAAGCCCCACAGTACTCCGTTTATCTCAGGAGTACAGCTTTCCCAGCTTTCCCATATCCCACAGACTATATCCGCAACACTGTGCATATTGGCACACAGCTATATCTTAGTCATTTAAAAAAAAAAAAATCACTTAAAGAAAGAACTCCAATGCAAAATGGAGTTTACTGTATGCAAAACTTCAAGAACTGCTATTGCTTCATGCAAACTATGCAAGATCAATTGCACTATATATTCCTTTATGGCAGTAACAAAGCATGATAGTCTGCTAACAAACCTGGCTTAATACTTTAGCTAATATACTGTTAACGTTAAATAATGAACAAACAAGATACCAATAGTATTACAAGTACTGTAACTTTCATCTTTAGGAAGGAGAGATTTCTTTTGCTATTTTCTGTGGCGTACCCCAGTCAGAGCTGCTTTGGAAAGCTCCCCCCCAGCCCACCCTGATCAGGAAGATGGCTGGAGTATGGATGGGTGGATTTAGTTCTCTTTTTTTAGGAGTACATATTTTGCATAATTTAAAGAAAGGCATATCCGATTGAAGGCAATCCAAACTTGATTTTCTTTTGAATTTATGCTTCTTCTTTCACATCCACCCAGTTGTGAATCAAATGCAAAATAAAATCAATATTACCTTACAACTGGAAGGAAGGAAGTTGCCAATTGTAGATCACCAGCCCACGGAATTCACTGACCATATATTAGACAACTCTAGCACTGTTGGAAGAGCACCATACAGTATATGTAAATATGAGAATTTCTCTGAAGGCAAACTGTATGTCTACCTATGCTTTCACTATTTTTCAAGAACTCTTCTGTGGAAGAATATGTTCTTTCTATGAAGTGCCATCCCAGTTCACCAGAGAAGCTGCACTGTATGCCTTTTTCAGGTCACACAATCTGCTACGGTACTAAGTTCAGCCCAAGTCCTTGTATCAGCCCATGGGATTCACAGCTCCAGTATCCAAACCTGACACATCTTTGGGCAAAGCTTTTTAGTGAAGGCTGATAAATATTTATTAACAACCAAACAAGAAGAATTGTTGATAGTAGGTAGCACTTACTGTGAATTGGCAAAAATACAAGCAAGTTGAGGGAT